>NW_027600118.1:0-18152 GCF_964194155.1 Cetorhinus maximus | reverse complement strand
AAAACTCAGCAGTCCGGCAGCATCGGCGGAGAAGAAAAGAGTTGACGTTTCGAGTCCTCACGACTCTTCGGCAGAACTGAAGTATAGTTAGGAGAGAGGTGAAATATAAGCTGGTCTAAGGTGGGGGGCGGGGGGAGAGAGAAGTTGAGGGTGGGGTGGTTGTAGGGATAAGCAAGCAGTGATAGGAGCAGATAATCAAAAGATGTCAGAGACAAAAGGATCAAAGAGGTGTTGAAGGTGGTGATATTATCTAAGAGAATGTGCTAATTAAGAATGGATGGCAGGACACTCAAGGTACAGCTCTAGTGGGGGTGGGGTGGAAAGACTAACAAGGTATTAGTTGTAGATTTAAAAATAATGGAAATAGGTGGGAAAAGAAGAAATCTATATAAATTATTGAAAAAAAAGGGGGAGGGGGAAGAAACGGTGTGGGGATGGGGGGAGGGGGAGTTTAAGATCTAAAGTTGTTGAATTCAATATTCAGTCCGGAAGGCTGTAAAGTGCCTAGTCGGAAGATGAGGTGCTGTTCCTCCAGTTTGCGTTGGGCTTCACTGGAACAATGCAGCAAACCAAGGACAGATATGTGGGCAAGAGAGCAGGGTGGAGTGTTAAAATGGCAAGCAACAGGGAGGTTTGGGTCTTTCTTGCGGACAGAACGAAGGTGTTCTGCAAAGCAGTCGCCCAGTTTGCGTTTGGTCTCTCCAATGTAGAGGAAACCGCATTGGGAGCAACGAATGCAGTAGACTAAGTTGAGGGAAGTGCAATTGAAATGCTGCTTCACTTGAAAGGAGTGTTTGGGCCCTTGGACGGTGAGGCGAGAGGAAGTGAAGGAGCAGGTGTTGCATCTTCTGCATGGGCATGGGGAGGTGCCATAGGTGGGGGTTGAGGTGTAGGGGGTGATGGAGTAGTGGACCAGGGTGTCCCAGAGGGAACGATCCCTACGGAATGCCGCCAGGGGGGTGAAGGGAAGATGTGTTTGGTGGTGGCATCATGCTGGAGTTGGCGGAAATGGCGGAGGATGATCCTTTGAATGCGGAGGCTGGTGGGGTGATAAGTGAGGACAAGGGGGACCCTATCATGTTTCTGGGAGGGAGGAGAAGGCGTGAGGGCGGATGCGTGGGATATGGGCTGGACACGGTTGAGGGCCCTGTCAACGACCGTGGGTGGAAAACCTCGGTTAAGGAAGAAGGAGGACATGCCAGAGGAGCTGTTTTTGAAGGTAGCATCATCAGAACAGATGCAACGGAGGCGAAGGAACTGAGAGAATGGGATGGAGTCCTTACAGGAAGCAGGGTGTGAGGAGCTGTATTCGAGGTAACTGTAGGAGTCGGTAGGCTTGTAATGGATATTGGTGGACAGTCTATCATCAGAAATTGAGACAGAGAGGTCAAGGAAGGGAAGGGAAGTGTCAGAGATGGACCATGTGAAAATGATGGAGGGGTGGAGATTGGAAGCAAAATTAATAAATTTTTCCAGGTCTCGACGAGAGCATGAAGCAGCACCGAAGTAATCATCGATGTACCGGAGGAAGAGTTGTGGGAGGGGGCCGGAGTAGGACTGGAACAAGGAATGTTCCACATACCCCATAAAGAGACAGGCATAGCTGGGGGCCATGCGGGTACCCCTTGCCACACCTTTTATTTGGAGGAAGTGAGAGGAGTTAAAGGAGAAATTGTTCAGTGTGAGAACAAGTTCAGCCAGACGGAGGAGAGTAGTGGTGGATGGGGATTGTTCGGGCCTCTGTTCAAGGAAGAAGCTAAGGGCCCTCAGACCATCCTGGTGGGGGATCGAGGTGTAGAGGGATTGGACATCTATGGTGAACAGGAAGCGGTTGGGGCCAGGGAACTGGAAATTGTTGATGTGACGTAAGGTGTCAGAGGTGTCAGAGATTGCCAAAGATTCCCAGACAAAAGGACAAAGGGGTGTTGACGGTGGTGATATTAGCTAGAGGAATGTGAAATCCAGTGTCTGTGATCCCAGGCTCACTCAGCAATCCAGGATTCCCAGGTAAGGACCTCAGTGTGGACAGGGAGCGATCCCGGGAATGTCAGCACATTCAGGAATCAGTGTGGACAGGGAGCGATCCCGGGATTCTCAGCACATTCAGGAATCAGTGTGGACAGGGAGCGATCCCGGGAATGTGAGCACATTCAGGAATCAGTGGGCAGGGAGCGATCCCGGGAATGTGAGCACATTCAGGAATCAGTGTGGACAGGGAGCGATCCTGGGAATGTGAGTACATTCAGGAATAGGTGTGGACAGGGAGCGATCCCGGGAATGTCAGCACATTCAGGAATCAGTGTGGACAGGGAGCGATCCCCTCTCTCTCTCCCTCCCCCTCTCCCCATTACAGACATTTATAATCCCATTAAAGGGACTTTCCCCCTCTGATTCCCCCCCCCTCCCCCCCCCCCCCCCCAGGTTGGGATTTGCCCCGGGACCGGGTAAAAAGGACATTTCTTTCCCCAAACACCAGCTGCTCTCCTTCCGGGACTTCCTGACTGACCAATCCCACTGCTCTGTCCCATTGAGGAAGTGTGTGCCCTCCAATCACAGCCGCCTACAGCTCTGCACCAATCACTTTGTAGGATAATAACTTGAACTGGCCAATCAGCAGCAGGAAGGGGTGGAGCACAGGCTGGGCGCTCTCTGATTGGCTGACCGGGGAATTTTAAACGATGCAACAGAACAGGAATAAAATCCACCACATTTCAGCTCCGAATTCCAGTACTTGCGTCCCAGCCTCACTCACAGATCCAGGATTCCAGTGTCTGCGATCCCAGCCTCACTCACAGATCCAGGATTCCAGTGTCTGCGATCCCAGGTTCACTCACAGATCCAGGATTCTAGGGTAAGGACTTCAGTGGTCACAGGGAGTGTTCCCAGGAATGTGAGTTCATTCAGGAATCAGTGTGGACAGGGAGTGTTCCCAGGAATGTGAGTTCATTCAGGAATCAGTATGGACAGGGAGCGATTCTGGGAATGTCAGTACATTCAGGAATCAGTGTGGACAGGGAGCGATCCCGGGAATCTCAGCACATTCAGGAGTCAGTGTGGACAGGGAGCCATCCAGGGATTCTCAGCACTTTCAGGAATCAGTGTGGACAGGGAGCGATCCCGGCAATGTCAGTACACTGATTCCTGAATGTACTGAGATTCCCGGGATCGCTCCCTGTCCACACTGATTCCTGAATGTACTGACATTCCCAGGATCGCTCCCTGTCCGCACTGATTCCTCAATGTACTGACATTCCCGGGATCGCTCCCTGTCCACTCTGATTCCTGAATGTGCTTTTGCTAATGTTTATTTATTCCTTAGCCATAATTGTTTAAGCAAATTGAATGCCGAGATTCCCATTATCACTACAGTGACTACACTTCCTCATGTAAAATTCCTGGGAAGCTGATGGCACGTCACATTGGGATGGGAATGAAATTCGAGCTGGTGTTTAACCGTTGATTTGAAGAGCCAATAACAATGTGAAACTAGACAAAAATACCTAATCCTTGGTCTTGTTCTGATCAGCAGAAAGCAGTCTTACACTGACAGAGCCCAGAAAAATGTTTTGCCTTACAGTGTGTTTAAAGGTGTCTTTAGATCTGATTTCAGAATGAATTTGGAAATGTGTTCTCATTGCACAGATTGAAGACTTTCTGTCCTACAGAATCATTGTGATATTCAGAACCCACCACTGTGAGCTGTGATCAGAGAGAGGAGACTCCAGATACATTGGAACCAAGGATCAAATACTCTGATTGGAAAGTAATGGAAATCCTCGGGCTCTTTGCAGGTAACTTAGTGATTCACAAATGGTAAATATCACTCATTGCACAAAGTTCAGCACCATTCACCACTCCTCAGATACTGAAGCAGTCCATGTCCAAATGCAGCAAGACCTGGACAATATCCAGGCTTGGGCTGACAAGTGGCAAGTAACATTCACACCACACAAGGTTCAGGCAATGACCATCTCCAACAAGAGAGAATCCAACCATCGCCCCTTGATGTTCAATGGCATTACCATCACTGAATGCCCCACTATCAACATCCTGGGGGTTACCATTGCCCAGAAACTGAACTGGACTAGCCATATAAATACTGTGGCTACAAGAGCAGGTCAGAGACTGGGAATCCTGCAGCGAGTAACTCACCTCCTGACTCCCCAAAGACTGTCCACCATCTACAAGGCACAAGTCAGGAGTGTGATGGAATACTCCCCACTTGCCTGGATGAGTGCAGCTCCCACAACACTCAAAAATGGTAACACCATCCAAGACAAAGCAGCCCCGCTTGATTGGCACCCCATCCACAAACATTCACTCCCTCCACCACCGACACACAGTAGCAGCAGTGTGTACCATCTACAAGATGCACTGCAGGAACTCACCAAGGTTCCTTTGACAACCCACGACCACTACCATCTAGAAGGACAAGGGCAGCAGATAGATGGGAACACCACCACCTGGAAGTTCCCCTCCAAGTCACTCACCATCCTGACTTGGAAATATATCGCCGTTCCTTCACTGTCATTGGGTCAAAATCCTGGAGCTCCCTCCCTAACAGCACTGTGGGTGTACCTACACCACAGGGATTGCAGCGGCTCAAGAAGGCAGCTCACCACCACCTTCTCAAGGGGCAATTAGGGATGGGCAATAAATGCTGGGTCCAGCCAGTGATACCCACATCCTGTGAATGAATAAGAAAATTCTGTTTTTGTTTTGGATTTCCAGCATCCGCAGTAGCTTTTAGCTTTTTGTTTTTAAGAAAACACTAATGTTCCTGTAAGATCACACTGCTCACTCTGTGCTTGACTGACATGGACCCTGAAGTGGTCTAAACTCAGGATCCAGTTCCAATCCTCAGGCACTGTTTAGTTTTATTTCTCTGTATAATAGATACTCTCATTCTGTTTCTATTGCAGTCCTTCACTGTATTACTCTGTGCGGAGCAGAACTGTCAGCCTCCCCGAGGTCTGTCACTAATCTCCGTGTTGGAGAAGACGTCAGGTTTCCAATCAATCACCGCAGTGATGGGCAATATGAGGTGACGTTTAAACGCAAGTCTCCGGTCGGCTTAAAAGTGCTGGCTTGGAACTCGGAGAACCCAGAGACGCCATATCGGATTCACCCTCAGTATAGAGACAGAGTTCGGTTCCAGCGAGATGTCTTTGTTGAGATGCAGGGTGTGCGATTTGATGATGAAGGGGTGTATGAGATACAGACAGACTACCTGGGTAATCAGCTGAGGGTCAATGACCAGGATCTATTTGAGCTGCGTGTGTTTGGTGAGTACTGAGACCCAAGCAGAATACTCATTGCTAACCCCCACCTATAGCAATGGGATGAGGCCATTCAGCCCCTCTGGACTCTTCCACCAGTCCATTAGAACATGGCTAATCTGCATCTCTACTCCATTTCCCCACCTTGGATCCTTTTACATTCATGGCCAGATCCTGGATAACTTGTTGAAATTGTACATCCTCTCTCAGCCTTTTGTGGGAGAGAATTCCAGATTCCCAACCCCTCTGTAGGAAAATCATTATCCCAGACCTTCCCTGTGAAATGACCTCGCTCTCATTTTCACAATGTGTTCCCTAGTTCCGAATTCTTCCAAAACTGGATAAGTTTTCTCCCTATTTTATACCGAATGTTGATTCATTTTAAATACTTCAACTAGATCTCCCCACAGCTTCCTAAATAGTCAGAATTAAGGCAAATTGAAGAAGCCCAATTTAAGCGTTTGGAATAATTGTGGTGTATATGTGCTGTAGCCCCTCCAGTATAGCCTGGCTGAGGTCTAGTACCCACAACAGAAATCAGTTACCCTGATAGGGTCTGAGCAACACAGGCACCACTTTCTCACATCTGTCCTAATCCCCTGGAATACAGATCAACATTCGATTAACCATTCAGATTACACTTTGTAACTGTCCTCTACCCTGGTTATGTACATGACACCCAAACTCCCTGCTCCCCACAGCTCCAATTCTCCCTCAGCACTGCTCCTCCTGCAGTGCAGAACTCCCTCGGTACTGCCTCTTCGACCGTGAGGCACTCCCTCAATCCTGTCTCTGAGTGTCAGTCTGCAATATCTTCTCCAGTTGAAAAGCTTTTAATGGAAGGGATGCCCCTGTGTTTCAGAGCCTGTGTCCCGGCCGATGGTTGTAATCACTGGGAACTGTAACCTGAACTGTTCAGCTCCCAGAGGAACAGGCGTTACCTGTCGCTGGAAAAGGCAATCGGCTGATGGTGTCGGCGATGACACCTTTTATGGAGCTGTGTTACCGCTTGGCAACATGAGTGAGCTGGAGCCCCACACCTACAGGTGCATCGCAGAGAACCCAGTCAGCGTGGAAATGAGTGGGCCGCTCACAATGGGACTGTGTAATGGAGACCAAGACAGGGGTGAGTGTGTAATGTTCTCTCAGTTCAGATGGTCCAATATTCTCAGGATTCTTCATTCTCCCAGAGTATGGGGTGTCCCATCATGTGGTTTCCCTGTTCTCTACCCATTAAATCCCAGCTGTGTTGGCCCCGGACATTGATGATGAGCTGAAGCGTAGAGGGTACAGACTAGGCTCGCTTATCCCTTTGGGAGTGACAGGAGAAATTCAGCGACCTGTCATCCCTGGGCAGCAGGCTTGCAACACCGAGGCTGATTCTCCAATCCGAGCTCCAGTCTGGGCAGGCTCGGTGCAGGATTGAAGACCAAGCCAGGAAAGTGAGTGTGAGTGGGCTGCTGGAGGCTGGGGGAGGGGGCGGCATAATCGTTTCCTGGGCAAGGGGCAGCAGGAGAATTACCCTGCTGGCCCCTGGTTGCTGTAAACTGTTGCTCCCTGGAGGAGCTTTGGTGTATGCCCCCACAGTCGAATAGCCGAATGGTCCTCCCAGGTGATGAAGTTACTGGACAGTCTGTCGGAGCCCCC
This sequence comes from Cetorhinus maximus, assembly GCF_964194155.1. NCBI lineage: Eukaryota > Metazoa > Chordata > Chondrichthyes > Lamniformes > Cetorhinidae > Cetorhinus > Cetorhinus maximus. The sequence continues at coordinate 11,226 of NW_027600118.1, read as the reverse complement.
TGGTGGTGGGGAGGGGTAAATGAGATTGTGAGGCCAGGTCCTGTATCCAGGAGGATGGTCTGAGTATTTGTGAGCACTGCCTGGGGATTAAATGAAACTCAGTGGTTCAATGCAATTCACTCCTTTCTTCAAGGGCCCAGGAACCATTGGATTTTCTTCCTCGTTCCTGCTCTCTCCCTGGTAATACTCGTTTCTGCTATTGTGCTGGGAAGAAGGAGAAAAGCAGGAATCAGATGCACTAAACTGAATGGTGAGTATCTTCATCTTCCTTCTCTTCATCCCCCCCCTGTCTCCTACACAAATATAGAATTGAGGTGAAGACAAATGGGTCCACGTGGAAAGTGTTTACAAATGTGACATTTACAGAAAGACCCATTTCATTGGGTGCGAACAGGTGTGGTCCAGGTAAATTAAAGTCAAAGATCAGCAGGTAAAATTGTAACTGACCCATGGGCTGGATTCAGAAGAGATAGAGTTCACGGAGAGTCAAAGTACGTTGTCTACGAGGGGGAAAAGTAATGTAAACAAATCTGGAGCTCCCTGGATGATGAGAGAGATAGAAATTAAGATGAAGCATTAAAAAAGGTGCTTGTGACAGATGTCAGGCTGATAATACAAGTGAGGACCAGGCTGAAGAGAGGAGGTTCAGAGGGGAGGTGAAAACATCAATAATAAGCATAGAGTATGAGTAGAGCCTGGCAGCAGATATGAAAGGGAATCCAAAAGGTGTATCCCGGGATATAATGCATAAACGCGTGATGAAGGGAGGAGTGGGAATGGATTCCGGACCATAAAGGGGATTTGCATGTGAAGGCAGGGGGCATGGCTGATGAATTAAATGAACACTTTGCACCTGTCTTCATCAAGAAAGAAGATGCTACCCAGACCATGGTGAAAGGGGTGAACATTCAGGCACTAGAAGGGTTTTTAATTGATCAGCAGGAGGTATTGGATAGGCTGCCTGTACTTAGATTTCATATTGCGACAGGAGCAGGTTAAATGTGTGCATGGACACTGAGGGAAGTGAGAGTGGAAATTCCAGAGACACTGGCCATTATCTTTCAGCCTTCCTTAGACTCAGGGATGGTGCCAGAGGACTGGAGGATTTCAAACATTACACCCGTGTTCCTTCAAAGATGTAATGATCAGCCCAGCAAGTACAGACCAGTGGCTTTAACCTTGCTGGTGGGAACGCTTTCAGAGACAATAATGTGGGACAAAATTAATAGTCACTTGGACAGATGCAGGTGAATTAAGAAAGGCCGGTATGGAGTTGTTCAGGGAGATCAGGTTTAACTACCTGGCTGGAATTTTTTTGAAGCTGTAAATGAGAGGGTGATGAGGGCAATGGTGTTGATGTGGTTTAAAGAGTCACACAAGACACCTGTGAACAAAGTTACAGCTCATGAATAAAAGGGACGGTAGCAACATGGATCTGAAATTGGCTGTGTGACAGGAAACAGAGAGTAGTGATGAATGGGTGTTGTTCAGACTGGAGGAAGGTTTGTGGTGGAGTTGGCCAGGGATCAGCATGAGGATCACTGCTGCTCTTGTTATGTATGAATGACCAAGATCTGGGTGTGAGGGGGCACAATTTAAAAAATGTAGCTGATGCCCAGTTTGGAAGTATTGTGAGCTGTGAGGAGGACAGTGTAAAATTTGAAAAAGGACACAGACAGGCAGGTGAAATGGGTGAGCATGTGGCAGCTGCAATTGAATGAAGAGAAGTGTCAATTGATTCACTGTGGTTTCTAATCGGCCCTACTCTTTCCCAAGTTATCCTTTTTCTCTAAGTACTTATAAAACATCTTGGGGTTTTCCAGAGTGTCCCTCAGGCCAGTTTGCAGTTGGATTTCCCAGAACTTGGAAAGGAATCCCTCTGACAGGGAAGATCCCAGTTGATTTCCCAGTGCAGTCCAGCAGAGAGAGAGAGAGAGAGAGATCCTATCAGAGAGTATCCAGTGACAGCTGTGGGATTCAGAGGCAGGTGGACCTGGGGGTATCTGTGCACAAAGTGTTGAAGGTGGAAGGGCAGGTTAAGAAAGTGGTTGATAAAATATTCTGGGCTTTAGAAATAGAGACATAGAGTGCAAAAACAACGAACAGACGAAATAGGAGCAGCAGTTGGCCATTGGGCCCCTCGAGTCTGCTCCCCCATTCAATCATGGTTGATAAGTTTCTCAACCCCATTCTCCCGCCTTCTCCCCATAACCTTTGATCCCCTTACCAATCAAGAACCTATCTATCTCGGTCTTAAATACACTCAATGACCTGGCCTCCACAGCCTTCTGTGGTAATGAATTGCATAGATTCACTACTCTCTGGCTAAAGAAGTTTCTCCTCATCTCTGTTCTAAAAGGTCTTCCCATTACTCTGAGGCTGTGCCCTCGGGTCCTAGTCTCTCCTACTAATGGAAACATCTTCCCCACATCCACTCTATCCAGGCCTTTCAGTATTCTGTAAGTTTCAATCAGATCCCCCCTCATCCTTCTAAACTCCATCGAGTATAGACCCAGAGTCCTCAAACGTTCCTCATATGTTAAGCCTTTCATTCCTGGGATCGTTCTCGTGAACCTCCTCTGGACCCTCTCCAGGGCCAGCACATCCTTCCTGAGATACGGGGCCCAAATTTCTCACAATATTCTAAATGTGGTCTGACCAGAGCCTTATAAAGCCTCAGCAGCACATCCCTGCTTTTATATTCTAGTCCTCTCGAAATAAATGCCAACATTGCATTTGCCTTCCTAACTACCGACTGAACCTGCAAGTTAACCTTAAGAGAATCCTGGACTAGGACTCCCAAGTCCCTTTGCACTCCAGATTTCTGAATTCTCTCCCCATTTAGAAAATAGTCTATGCCTCTATTCTTCCTACCAAAGTGCATGACCTCACACTTGCCCACGTTGTATTCCATCTGCCACTTCTTTGCCCATTCTCCTAACCTGTCCAAATCCTTCTGCAGCATTGGGCCCCTCGAGCCTGCTCTGCCATTCAATAAGATCCCAGCTGACGTGTTTGCCTTTCGAATTTCACATTCCCATCTGCCCACGATAGGAAATTGTAATGAGCTTTTATAAGCTGACTGGGCCTCAACTGGTCCCACACTCTGGACCAGAATCCCTCTGGCTGCTGTGTACTGAGAGACTGAAAGTGTCGGAAGATTTCTGCAGTATTTATAGTGAATTTGAGCATTCTTTCACTGTTACTGTGCAGACCAATGAAGCTGATCCATCCCCCAGTGTGTCCCATGTCCCCAGTAATCAAAAGGAGGGATTGAATCTTCCCTGGACCAGCAGCAGGCGTTCACTTAATTGGTGGAAATCTCTATTTCAGGTGAAGGGATTATAAGAAACTGTTGAGATGAGAGTTTCCCTGCAGGAATCGAGTCTGAATTGGTGAGAGATCTGGAGCTCTGTCCATTCCTGTGTGAATTGGAACGTGTGCAGTGCTACATACACACACACACTCAGCCACATCACCACCTTCCTTCACGACCCCACTCTACCTAGACTCTCTGTTCATCCTCCTGGATTCCGGAAATCTGCCCCCAGCTTGTTCTGTATATACTTTAATGTCAATCCGTGTTGTGTATATACTTTAATGTAAATCCGTGTTTTGAATATACTATAATGTAAATCCGTGTTTTGAATATACTTTTATGTAAATCCGTGTTCTGTATATACTTTAATGTAAATACATGTTGTGTATATACTTTAATGTAAATCCATGTTGTGGATATACTTTAATGTAAATCCATGTTTTGAATATACTTTAATGTCAATCCGTGTTGTGTATATACTTTAATGTCAATCCGCGTTGTGTATATACTTTAATGTCAATCCGTGTTGTGTATATACTTTAATGTCAATCCGTGTTGTGTATGTATTTTAATGTCAATCCGTGTTGTGTATGTACTTTAATGTCAATCCGTGTTGTGTATGTACTTTAATGTCAATCCGTGTTGTGTATATACTTTAATGTCAATCCGTGTTGTGTATATACTTTAATGTAAATCCTTGTTGTGTATATATTTTAATGTCAATCCGTGTTGTGTATATACTTTAATGTAAATCCGTGTTGTGTATATATTTTAATGTCAATCCGTGTTGTGTATGTACTTTAATGTCAAGCCGTGTTTTGAATATACTTTAATGTAAATCCGTGTTTTGAATATACTTTAATGTCAATCCGTGTTTTGAATATACTTTAATGTCAATCCGTGTTGTGTATATACTTTAATGTCAATCCATGTTCTGTGTATACTTTAATGTCATTCCGTGTTGTGTATATACTTTAATGTCAATCCGTGTTTTGAATATACTTTAATGTCAATCCGTGTTCTGTATATACTTTAATATCAATCAGTGTTCTGCGTATACTTTAATGTCAATCCGTGTTTTGAATATACTTTAATGTCAATCCGTGTTTTGAATATACTTTAATGTCAATCCGTGTTTTGAATATACTTTAATGTCAATCCGTGTTCTGTATATACTTTAATGTCAATCCGTGTTTTGAATATACTTTAATGTCAATCCGTGTTCTGCGTATACTTTAATGTCAATCTATTTCTTTATTGACAATAATTAATTGAAACTGATGTGATGGAGGCAGTGAACTGTCCCAATGGACTCATTAAACCAAGAAAAGTTATCGGAAAATAAAGAAATGTTGAATTTCAACAACACGTTTTGCAACCTCGGGATTTCTCAGTGTTTTAGAAACAGGAGAAACCTGTTGTAACATAGTGACTGTCACAGTGAAGAACAGGCAGTGGACAGCACACACAGCGAGATAGACTGATGTTTGTTAGGTTATTCTGGGTTTCAAAGCAACATGGTTAGATGGGGTTCCAATACTGATCAGCATTGATCTAACTGAACATGGAAACAGGCTCAAACAGTGAAATAGCCCAATCCTGCTTCTATATTCAAACTGTGAAATAGCCCAATCCTGTTTCTATATTCAAACAGCTGAATGGTCGACTCCTGTTTCTATACTCTTAGGTTTATCAATACATTGGAATCAAAGACAGGCTAATACATTTGAGACACTGATCAGCTATGATCTAAATGAATAATGATATACAGTTTGATGGGCTGAATGGCCTACTCCAGTTGCTGTAAATGTACCAGCCCCTTAAGCAGTGAGACAGGCAGTGGGCAGCACAATGAGTGTGAGTGAAAGACAGGGGAATGCTCACTGACTGTTACTAACCGACTGATCTATCTCGGAGTGAGTGTGGTCCGTTTGAAGGTCTGAATAACTTTGCTTGTGAAGGGAGTGTGAACAATGGTAATCACATCAGCCGCTCGATTCAATGGAAGGTTGTGGACATTGGCAGGTTTGTCTCAGACTGGCTATCTTGTACCTTGTGAAGGACGTTACACACTCAGTAAAACTGCCGCACAATGGGCTGGAATAGTTTTATTTCTTGTACGAGTGAATCTTCCATGTCATTGGTCACAGGTTGTCGGGTGCCTGGATCCTGATTTCTGATGGTTACTCAGTCCCACTCTCCGTCCCTCCTTGGAGTCCCTGACTGATTGTCTCACTCCCTGTCTGTGAGGTTACAGTTCATGCTTTGTTCTGTAACTGTATCAAACCAACATGTGAATAAGGAGCAGGAGGAGGCCACTCAGCCCCTCGAACCTGCTCCACCATTCAATACGATCGTGGCTGATCTGATTGTAACCTCAACCCCACATTCCTGCCGACCCCCGATAACCTTTCACTCCCTTGTTCATTGAGAATCTACCCAGCTCGGCCTTCAAAATATTCACAAAAAATTCAATATTTCCACCGCCTGTTGGGGAAGAGACTCCAAAGACTCTCCACCCTCAGAAAAAATGTCTCCTCATCTCTGTTTTAAATGGGTGACCCCTTATTTTTAAACACTGACCCCCTAGTTCTAGATTCTCCCACAAGAGGAAACATCCTCTCCATATCCCCCCTGTCAGGACCCCTCAGGATCTTATATGTTTCAATCAAGCTGCCTCTTACTCTTCTAAATTCCAGTGGATACAAGCCTAACCTGTCCAACCTTTCCTCATAAGACAACCCATCCATTCTGGGTATCCGTCTGGTAAACCTCCTCTGAACTGCCTCCAACGCATTTACATCCTTCTTTAAATGAGGAGATCCAAACTGTACCCAATACTCCAGATGTGGTCTCACTCGTGCCCTGTACAACGGAAGCATAACCTCCCTACTTTTGTATTCAGTTCCCCTCACAATAAACGATAACATTCTATTCGCTTTCCTTGTAACCGACTGTACCTGCAAACTAACGTTTTGTGATTCATGCACTAAGACACCCAGATCCCTCTGAATCTCAGAGCTCTGCAATCTCTCACATTTAGATAAGGTACTTAAGACCATGGTAGTGTTTACGATATTCTAAAGGTTCAGCAAGACCAGTCACTGTTTGCTGGAGCCAAGACATCATCCCTCTGCTGTCTGCAGGTACAGAATAAAGATGAACAGAGCTGGTTCAGCTCCCCTGGTCTTTCTCTCTGAAAGGACTTTTTGAACAGCCTCAACTGTAACAACACATAGAGCCAGGCAAAATCTGATTCCGCTCCATCTTCCACCCCGAACAGCGCTGATTATCTTCCCTGTGAGTGGTCACCAAGCAGGATCAGTGGATTGAGAGGAAAGGTATCTGCACCTCCGATGGCCCGGAGATTTCAGCTCTACACTACTGCGAACTCAAGAAACACAAACACTGTTCGAAAGGACATTAAATCATTGGAATCATCCTTCACTGAGGAGACAAGGAGAAGCATTTATTCCCGTCTCTATTATCCATTCGCTATGCTCACTGGGTTGTAGCTATGGTTGGGCCACTGTCTCTGAATGATCAGACTGCTTATCCGACACCCAGTCCTGGCTGAGCAGGAATTTCCTCCTAATTATTGCACTGGGTCACAGCCACCAGCTCTACTCCCTTATCTCCAACACCACCAGCCCACTGCTGCCAAAGGCTGAGCAGGCTGCTCTCCACATCACGGTCATATTTGTCTTTGCAAGGAGCTTGCAAACTGACATCGCGACCACCACAAAGACAGTCTATTCCCACCTCCATAACATCACCCGACTTCAGTCCATCTCAGCTGATGGGCTGCTGAAACCCTCATTCCTGCCCTTGTTACCTCCAGACTCGACTATTCCAACACCCCATGGCAGGTCTCCAACAATCTACTCTGGAAACTGGAGGTCATCCAAAGTGTTCTGTGTGTGTGAATTCACACCAACTCCAGGACCACATTCACCCCCTCTGCTCACTGAGCTGCACTGGATCCCAGTCAAACAATCGCTCACTTTGTAAACAATCAGGTTTCTTTTCAAAACCCACATCATCTTGCCCCTCCCTATCTCTAACCTCCTCCACCCCCAGGAGGAGAGACAGAGACAGAACGAGGGGGGTGGGGAGAGAGAGAAAAAATAGAGAGAGAGAGGAAATAGAGAGAGAGAGAGAGAAATAGAGAGAGAGAGAGAGAAATTGAGAGAGAGAGAAATAGAGAGAGAGAAATTGAGAGAGAGAGAGAAATTGAGAGAGAGAGAAATAGAGAGAAATTGAGAGAGAAATAGAGAGAGAGAGAAATTGAGAGAGAGAGAGAAATTGTGTGAGAGAGAGAGAAATAGAGAGAGAGAGAGAGAAATTGAGAGAGAGAGAGAAATAGAGAGAGAAATAGAGAGAGAGAGAAATTGAGAGGGAGAAATAGAGAGAGAGAGAGAGAGAAATAGAGAGAGAGAGAAATAGAGAGAGAGAGAGAAATTGAGAGAGAGAGAGAAATTGAGAGATAGAGAGAGAGAAATAGAGAGAGAGAAATAGAGAGAGAGAGAGAAATTGAGAGATAGAGAAATTGAGAGAGAGAGAGAAATTGAGAGAGAGAAATTGAGAGAGAGAGAGAAATTGTGAGAGAGAGAGAAATTGTGAGAGAGAGAGAGAGAAATAGAGAGAGAGAGAAATTGAGAGAGAGAGAGAGAGAAATAGAGAGAAATTGAGAGAGAGAAATAGAGAGAGAGAGAGAAATAGAGAGAGAGTGAGAAATTGAGAGAGAGAGAAATTGAGGGAGAGAAATAGAGAGAGAGAGAGAAATTGAGAGAGAGAGAGAAATAGAGAGAGAAATAGAGAGAGAGAGAAATTGAGAGAGAGAAATAGAGAGAGAGAGAGAGAGAAATAGAGAGAGAGAGAAATTGAGAGAGAGAGAGAAATTGAGAGATAGAGAGAGAGAAATAGAGAGAGAGAGAAATAGAGAGAGAGAGAGAAATTGAGAGAGAGAAATTGAGAGAGAGAGAGAGAAATTGTGAGAGAGAGAGAAATTGTGAGAGAGAGAGAGAAATAGAGAGAGAGAGAAATTGAGAGAGAGAGAGAGAAATAGAGAGAAATTGAGAGAGAGAAATAGAGAGAGAGAGAGAAATAGAGAGAGAGTGAGAAATTGAGAGAGAGAGAAATTGAGGGAGAGAAATAGAGAGAGAGAAATTGAGAGAGAAAGAGAGAAATAGAGAGAGAGAGAAATAGAGAGAGAGAGAAATTGAGAGATAGAGAGAGAGAAATAGAGAGAGAGAGAAATAGAGAGAGAGAGAGAAATTGAGAGAGAGAGAGAGAAATTGAGAGATAGAGAAATTGAGAGAGAGAGAGAAATTGAGAGAGAGAAATTGAGAAAGAGAAATAGAGAGAAATAGAGAGAGAGAGAGAAATTGTGAGAGAGAGAGAAATTGTGAGAGAGAGAGAGAAATAGAGAGAGAGAGAAATTGAGAGAGAGAGAGAGAGAAATAGAGAGAAATTGAGAGAGAGAAATAGAGAGAGAGAGAGAAATAGAGAGAGAGTGAGAAATTGAGAGAGAGAGAAATTGAGGGAGAGAAATAGAGAGAGAGAAATTGAGAGAGAAAGAGAGAAATAGAGAGAGAGAGAAATAGAGAGAGAGAGAAATTGAGAGATAGAGAGAGAGAAATAGAGAGAGAGAGAAATAGAGAGAGAGAGAGAAATTGAGAGAGAGAGAGAGAGAAATTGAGAGATAGAGAAATTGAGAGAGAGAGAGAAATTGAGAGAGAGAAATTGAGAAAGAGAAATAGAGAGAAATAGAGAGAGAGAGAGAAATTGTGAGAGAGAGAGAAATTGTGAGAGAGAGAGAGAGAAATAGAGAGAGAGAGAAATTGAGAGAGAGAGAGAAATAGAGAGAGAGAAATTGAGAGAGAGAGAGAGAAATATAGAGTGAGAAATTGAGAGAGAGAGAGAAGTTGAGAGATAGAGAAATTGAGAGAGAGAGAGAAATTGAGAGAGAGAGAGAGAGAAATAGAGAGAGAGAGAGAGAAATAGAGAGAGAGAAATTGAGAGAGAGAGAGAGAAATAGAGAGAGAGAGAGAGAAATAGAGAGAAAGAGAGAGAGAGAGCTGCCTTTGCAGCCGTGGAGAGGGTTCACACTGTCTCACACCCCAGTAGGACTCAGGCGTGTTGTTATTGTTCAGAAGCCCTCTGTGCAGATGCAGCATCTCTGGGGAAGGCGGTAAACCGGGCAGAGAGCGAGTCCATGTCGGATGTTTCACTGAGAGTCCTTGTCTCTGGTCCAACTTGACAAGCCGCTGTCCAGTTCTGCTCAGGCAGTGCAGGGTCTCAGTCCGCACAGCGGCTTGCTCAGGCTGCCCCTCTCTCTTCACTCCTTTCACACTCATAGCTTCCGCCAGGACAGGCACTCTGCAGCACACCAGGGAGGGTTAACCCCCTTTCCCTTTCCCTCTGACTGACCCAGGACACAAACACACCGGCAATCCCTGCCTCCTCTGTCAGGGTGAGGTATATCCTGGCTGGGGGTGAGAAAGGCCCCCTCTCCATCAGATCCTTCCCACACACCAGGAGTCTCACCCCCTCGGCACGTTACCCGCGAGGTGGCTGTGGTGGGGAAGAGACCGTTGTTCACCTCCTTGTGGATTGTGCCTTTGTAAAGAAGGTCTGGAGAGAGACGCAGTGGTTGCTGCCAAGGTTCACCCGAGCGGTTCTGTGACACAGGACTCTGTGCTCCACGGGCTGTTCCCAGGGACACACACCCATGTCTGAATTTATACTTTCCTACACTAATGGGAATAGCTGAGTCCAGGAACAGAAAATCCAGTTCAAGTTAGTTTCCTGAATTAACTATCTGCAGCTGCTCCCCAGTGGGTGGCTTGTATCTCCCTGCGTGGGCCCCAGGTGATATTTGGAATATAAACAGAACCTTCAGTTAAAGGTTAAATATATTTCTTTTGTTTTTGTTTTGATCTTTATCCTCGTTTATTCCCAATTGCCACTCAGAATCTATCTCCTGTCCCCCTTCTATCTCCTTTACCCCATCTCTCTCCCTCCTTTCCCTATCCATTCCCTCTCCCTCTCTGTCCCTTTTCATTCCCTCCCGTTCCCTCTCTCCCATTTCACCCCTCCCTCTCTTTTCCATCTCTCTCTCCCCTTTCCCCCCTCTCTCTCCTTTCCCTCCCTCCCTCCATCCCTCCCTCTCTCTCCTTTCCCTCCCTCCCTCTCTCTCCTTTCCCTCCCTCCCCCTCTCTCCTTTCCCTCCCTCCCTCTCTCTCCATTCCCTCCCTCCCTCTCTCTCCTTTCCCTACCTCCCTCTCTCTCCTTTCCCTCCCTCCCTCTCTCTCCTTTCCCTCCCTCCCTCTCTCTCCTTTCCATCCCTCCCTCTCTCTCCTTTCCCTCCCTCCCTCTCTCCCCTTTCCCTCCCTCCCTCTCTCTCCTTTCCCTCCCTCCCTCTCTCCCCTTTCCCTCCCTCCGTCTCTCTCCTTTCCCTCTCTCCCTATCTCTCATTTTCCCTCTCTCCCTTTCTCTCCTTTCCCTCCCTCCCTCTCTCTCCATTCCCTCTCTCTCCTTTTCCCTCACTCCCTTTCTCTCCATTCCCTGTCTCCCTCTCTCTCCTTTCCCTCTCTCCCTCCCTCTCCTTTCCCTCTCACTCTCTCCCTTTTCCCTCTCACTGTCTCCCCTTTCCCTCTCTCTCGCAAACCTTTCCCTCTCTCTCTCTCCTTTCCCTCTTTCTCCCTTTCCCACCTCCTCTCTCTCTCCCTTTCCTTCACTATCTCACCCCTTTTCCTCTCCCTCTCCCTCCTGCCTCGTTTTCTCTATCTCACTCCTTTCTCTCTCTCCCTCCCTCCTTTCCCTCTCACTCTCTCTCCCCATTCCCACCGTTCTCTCTCTCTTTTCCCGCTATCACTTATCCCTCTCACTCGCTCTCATTTGCC
>NW_027600117.1:0-18173 GCF_964194155.1 Cetorhinus maximus | reverse complement strand
CTGACACACTCTCTCTCTCTCTGACACACTCTCTCTCTGACACACTCTCTCTCTGACACACTTTCTCTCTCTCTCTCTCTCTGACACACTCTCTCTCTCTCTCTCTGACACACTCTCTCTCTGACACTCTCTCTCTCTCTGACACACTCTCTCTCTCTCTCTCTCTGACACACTCTCTCTCTCTCTCTGACACACTCTCTCTCTCTCTCTGACACTCTCTCTCTCTCTCTCTCTCTCTGACACACTCTCTCTCTCTCTCTGACACTCTCTCTCTCTGTCACACTCACCCTCTCTCTCTGTATCTTTTTCTCTGCTTTTTGCTACATGGCTGTCCGGACTCTACCACTCTGTCCCCAGAGGGGGACACGGAAGCGACATTCCCCACTCAAACCCCCCCCTGCTCCTCCCTTCCTCTTCCCCCTATCCCCGCAATTCAAGTTTGTAATCTAATAAACCCCCCTTCATTCTCTGAGGCCCCTCCCACCAGCAGCCCTCCCCTCCCTCTCCATTGGACTGGCCCTGCTCCCCCCCGTGTCAGCTGCCGGGTGGTACGGTCCGCCCTGGCGCCGCATTGGCGTCTTAAAGGCAAAGCGCAGGCGGCTCAGACCCCGCCCCTTAAAGGCACCGGCCCAGCCTCGCCTTTTGCGTCGGCCGAATGGAAAATAAAACAGGCAGTTTCGGACCCAACTGGGCGAGAGCCGGAGCCCGTTCCCCCTCCCTCTCCGAAAGCAGACACGGGAGGGTCTCCGGATTCCCCTATTCACCAGTCCATTCGATTTAACCCCCGCCTCCCCCACCAACGCCACCGTTAAGTGTCAGCGAGCTATTTGACTGCGGGGGGCGGCGCGAGTCAGGTTTTTCTTTTCTGACAGAATTGGAATCCCAACCCTGCCACCCACCCCCCCATTCCCAACATCCACAGTCACACACACACATCCGCCCTTTACACCCGCCGATTCCGCAGGGATAGGGAATGCCGTTTGACTTACTTTTCCCCCAAAAACGTTCCTCACCGCCACACCCCCCCACCCACCACCGACCACCACCACTGCCGCTCCCCGCCTGACAATCCCAAACCCAGGCTCACCCTCTTCCACTCACCCTCCGCTCAACACAGCAGTCAGTGAAGCAACAAGCGGAGGATCAGCCCTGCGCGGATTGGACTCCCTACGCCGCGTCAAAATCCCCCCAGCTACCCCCGTGTCAACCCCCCACCCCACCCTATCGTCAAGCGACGACAGGGAACCCCCTGTAAATACTGACACACTACCCGAGGACCCCTGTAAATACTAACACACTCCCCCGGAGACCCCCCTGTAAATACTGACACACTCCCCCGGGGACCCCCCTGTAAATACTGACACACTCCCCGGGGACCCCCCTGTAAATACTGACACACTCCCCGGGGACCCCCCTGTAAATACTGACACACTCCCCGGGGACCCCCCCTGTAAATACTGACACACTCCCCGGGACCCCCCTGTAAATACTGACACACTCCCCGGGGACCCCCTGTAAATACTGACACACTCCCCCGGGGACCCCCCTGTAAATACTGACACACTCCCCGGGGACCCCCTGTAAATACTGACACACTACCCGAGGACCCCTGTAAATACTAACACACTCCCCCGGAGACCCCCCTGTAAATACTGACACACTCCCCGGGGACCCCCTGTAAATACTAACACACTCCCCGGGGACCCCCCTGTAAATACTGACACACTCCCCGGGGAACCCCCTGTAAATACTAACACACTCCCCGGGGACCCCCTGTAAATACTAACACACTCCCCGGGACCCCCCTGTAAATACTGACACACTCCCCGGGGACCCCCTGTAAATACTGACACACTCCCCGGGACCCCCCCTGTAAATACTGACACACTCCCCCCCCCCGGAGACCCCCCTGTAAATACTGACACACTCCCCGGGGAACCCCCTGTAAATACTGACACACTCCCCGGGGACCCCCCTGTAAATACTGACACACTCCCCGGGGACCCCCCTGTAAATACTGACACACTCCCCGGGGAACCCCCTGTAAATACTGACACACTCCCCGGGGACCCCCCTGTAAATACTGACACACTCCCCGGGGACCCCCCTGTAAATACTGACACACTCCCCGGGGACCCCCCTGTAAATACTGACACACTCCCCGGGGACCCCCCTGTAAATACTGACACACTCCCCGGGGACCCCCCTGTAAATACTGACACACTCCCCGGGGACCCCCTGTAAATACTGACACACTCCCCGGGACCCCCCCCTGTAAATACTGACACACTCCCCCCCCCCGGAGACCCCCCTGTAAATACTGACACACTCCCCGGGGAACCCCCTGTAAATACTGACACACTCCCCGGGGACCCCCCTGTAAATACTGACACACTCCCCGGGGACCCCCCTGTAAATACTGACACACTCCCCGGGGAACCCCCTGTAAATACTGACACACTCCCCGGGGACCCCCCTGTAAATACTGACACACTCCCCGGGGACCCCCCTGTAAATACTGACACACTCCCCGGGGACCCCCTGTAAATACTGACACACTCCCCAGGGGACCCCCCTGTAAATACTAACACACTCCCCGGGGAACCCCCTGTAAATACTGACACACTCCCCGGGACCCCCCTGTAAATACTGACACACTCCCCGGGACCCCCCTGTAAATACTGACACACTCCCCAGAGACCCCCTGTAAATACTGACACACTCCCCGGGGATCCCCCTGTAAATACTGACACACTCCCCGGGGTCTCTCCCTGTAAATACTGACACACTCCCCGGGACCCCCTGTAAATACTGACACACTCCCCGGGACCCCCCTGTAAATACTGACACACTCCCCGGGACCCCCCTGTAAATACTGACACACTCCCCGGGGAACCCCCTGTAAATACTGACACACTCCCCGGGACCCCCCTGTAAATACTGACACACTCCCCGGGACCCCCCTGTAAATACTGACACACTCCCCGGGGACCCCCCTGTAAATACTGACACACTCCCCCGGGGAACCCCTGTAAATACTGACACACTCCCCAGAGACCCCCTGTAAATACTGACACACTCCCCGGGGACCCCCCTGTAAATACTGACACACTCCCCGGGGACCCCCCTGTAAATACTGACACACTCCCCGGGGACCCCCCTGTAAATACTGACACACTCCCCGGGACCCCCCTGTAAATACTGACACATTCCCCGGGGACACCCTGTAAATACTGACACACTCCCCGGGGACACCCTGTAAATACTGACACACTCCCCGGGGACCCCCCTGTAAATACTGACACACTCCCCGGAGACCCCCTGTAAATACTGACACACTACCCGTGGACCCCCCTGTAAATACTGACACACTCCCCGGGACCCCCCTGTAAATACTGACACACTCCCCGGGGACCCCCCTGTAAATACTGACACACTCCCCCGGGGAACCCCTGTAAATACTGACACACTCCCCAGAGACCCCCTGTAAATACTGACACACTCCCCGGGGACCCCCCTGTAAATACTGACACACTCCCCGGGGACCCCCCTGTAAATACTGACACACTCCCCGGGGACCCCCCTGTAAATACTGACACACTCCCCGGGACCCCCCTGTAAATACTGACACATTCCCCGGGGACACCCTGTAAATACTGACACACTCCCCGGGGACACCCTGTAAATACTGACACACTCCCCGGGGACCCCCCTGTAAATACTGACACACTCCCCGGAGACCCCCTGTAAATACTGACACACTCCCCGAGGACCCACTGTAAATACTGACACACTCCCCCGGGGACCCCCCTGTAAATACTGACACACTCCCCGTGGACCCCGTGTAAATACTGACACACTCCCCGGGGACCCCCCTGTAAATACTGACACACTCCCCAGAGACCCCCTGTAAATACTGACACACTCCCCGTGGACCCCCCTGTAAATACTGACACACTCCACGGGGACCCCCCTGTAAATACTGACACACTCCCCGAGGACCCACTGTAAATACTGACACACTCCACGGGGACCCCCCTGTAAATACTGACACACTCCCCGGGGACCCCCCTGTAAATACTGACACACTCCCCGGGGACCCCCCTGTAAATACTGACACACTCCCCCGGGGACCCCCCTGTAAATACTGACACACTCCCCGGGGAACCCCCTGTAAATACTGACACACTCCCCGGGGACCCCCCTGTAAATACTGACACACTCCCCGGGACCCCCCTGTAAATACTGACACACTCCCCGTGGACCCTCCTGTAAATACTGACACACTCCCCGAGGACCCACTGTAAATACTGACACACTCCCCGAGGACCCACTGTAAATACTGACACACTCCCCGGGGACCCCCTGTAAATACTGACACACTCCCCGAGGACCCACTGTAAATACTGACACACTCCCCGGGGACCCCGTGTAAATACTGACACACTCCCCGTGGACCCCGTGTAAATACTGACACACTCCCCGTGGACCCCCTGTAAATACTGACACACTCCCCGTGGACCCTCCTGTAAATACTAACACACTCCCCCCCCCGGGAGATCCCCCTGTAAATACAGACACAGTCCGGACGGACCCTGACTCTGTGATGCCACCCACGGTTGAAGTTCCGCCCCGCCGCCTACTCACATTTTGCCACCGTTAGACTTCATCCGGGAGCCGCGTACCCCCTTCTCGTCTCTCCCACGCCGCCCTTCCTCACCGACTGCCTTCCCCACTGCACCCGCCCTCCAAATTCCGCCCTCTCATTCCCATTCTCCAACCACAGGGTGGGTGGGTGGGTGGGTGGGGGGTGGGGTGTTGGTTTGGAAGGCAAAGCCGAAACTCTCCGGGAAAACAGCTGCCGGCTGATCTGGTTTTCCAGGAACTGGGAGTGACCGCCAGAGCGTGCCTCACAAGCCCCCGAGAAACCTCTTGTGGAATTTGGACGAGCTGATCCAGTCCCAGCGAGGGGAGGGGAGGGGAGGGGAGGGGAGGGGAGGGGAGGGGTAGAGTCAAAATCGCAGGATTTGCACAGGAGAAGAGGGATGTGTGTGTGTGTGTGTGTGTACGAAGCAGTCAGAGGTGGTAGGACAGGCAGGGAGAGAGAGAGAGAGCAGTGAATGAAGCAGACAGAGTCCTGGGCTTTATTAATAGGGGCAGAGAGAGGCAGTGTAAAATAAAGGGGGAACATCTCTACAGGAGGGGCAGCAGAGGGAGCTGGGCATTATCTGTGTCTAGGTCAATCGGAGGGGGTAGGACAGGCGGAGAGAGAGA
Organism: Cetorhinus maximus; assembly: GCF_964194155.1. NCBI lineage: Eukaryota > Metazoa > Chordata > Chondrichthyes > Lamniformes > Cetorhinidae > Cetorhinus > Cetorhinus maximus. The sequence goes on along the minus strand of NW_027600117.1, from coordinate 12,899 downwards.
GCGGGGAATGAAGCAGACAGGGTCCTGGGCTTTATTAATAGGGGCAGAGAGAGAGAGGTAGTGTAAAATAAAGGGGGGACATCTCTACCGGAGGGGCAGCAGAGGGAGCTGGGCATTATCTGTGTATAGGTCAATCGGAGGGGGTAGGACAGGCGGAGAGAGAGAGCGGTGAATGAAGCAGACAGGGTCCTGGGTTTTATTAATAGGGGCAGAGAGTACAAGGAGCAGGGAGGTTGTGTTGAACTTGTACAAGACACGAGTTCGGCCTCAGTTGGAGCTTAGTGTCCAGTCCTGGGGAAGGAGGTGAAGGTGTTGGAGAGAGACAGAGAGAGAGAGAGAGGGGAAAAGATTCGCGGGAATGGTTCCAGTCACGAGGACAGGTCGGAGAACCCGGGACTGTTCCCCTCGGAGGGGAGGAGGTTCGGGGGGAGGTTTGATCGAGGCGTTCGATAAACCGCGAGGACAGGGAGTCGACCGGGAGAAACCGTTCCCGTTGGAGGGAGGATGGGGAAGCGGAGGAAGGTGGGGTTCTAGGGAGCGGAGGGAGGAGGCGGGGTTCGAGGAAGCGGAGGAGGGAGGTGGGGTTTGAGGGAGCGGAGGAGGGAGGTGGGGTTTGAGGGAGCGGAGGAGGGAGGCGGGGTTCGGGGAAGCGGAGGAGGGAGGCGGGGTTCGAGGAAGCGGAGGGAGGCGGGGTTCGAGGAAGCGGAGGGAGGCGGGGTTCGGAGAAGGGGAGGGAGGCGGGGTTGGAGGAAGCGGAGGGAGGCGGGGTTGGAGGAAGCGGAGGAGGGAGGCGGAGGTTCGAGGAAGCGGAGGAGGGAGGCGGGGTTCGGGGAAGCGGAGGAGGGAGGCGGGGTTTGAGGGAGCGGAGGAGGGAGGCGGGGTTCGGGGAAGCGGAGGAGGGAGGCGGGGTTTGAGGGAGCGGAGGAGGGAGGCGGGGTTCGAGGAAGCGGAGGGAGGCGGGGTTTGAGGGAGCGGAGGAGGGAGGCGGGGTTCGGAGAAGGGGAGGGAGGCGGGGTTCGGGGAAGCGGAGGAGGGAGGTGGGGTTTGAGGGAGCGGAGGAGGGAGGCGGGGTTCGGGGAAGCGGAGGGAGGCAGGGTTCGAGGAAGCGGAGGGAGGCGGGGTTCGAGGAAGCGGAGGGAGGCGGGGTTCGAGGAAGCGGAGGGAGGCGGGGTTCGAGGAAGCGGAGGGAGGCGGGGCTCGGGGAAGCGGAGGAGGGAGGCGGGGTTCGAGGAAGCGGAGGGAGGCGGGGTTCGGGGAAGCGGAGGGAGGCGGGGTTCGAGGAAGCGGAGGGAGGCGGGGTTCGGGGAAGCGGAGGAGGGAGGCGGGGTTCGGGGAAGCGGAGGAGGGAGGCGGAGGTTCGAGGAAGCGGAGGAGGGAGGCGGAGGTTCGGGGAAGCGGAGGAGGGAGGCGGGGTTCGGGGAACCGGAGGGAGGCGGGGTTCGAGGAAGCGGAGGAGGGAGGCGGGGTTCGAGGAAGCGGAGGAGGGAGGCGGAGGTTCGGGGAAGCGGAGGAGGGAGGCGGGGTTCGGGGAAGCGGAGGAGGGAGGCGGGGTTGGAGGTAGCGGAGGGAGGCGGGGTTCGAGGGAAGCGGAGGAGGGAGGCGGGGTTCGAGGGAAGCGGAGGAGGGAGGCGGAGGAGGGAGGCGGAGGTTCGAGGCGATCGGTAAAAGGATCGAGGGCCACACACACGAGGAGAAACTTTCTCACACGGCGAGCGGTCAGGGGTCTGGTAGGCGCTGCCCGAGAGGGTAGGTGAGGGAGGAAGCAGGTTCAATCGGGGGGGCGATCGAGAGGGAGTCGGACTGTTATCCGGAATGGGAGAAGGGGCGGGGTCACGGGGAGAAGGCGGTGGGGGGAGGAAGGGAGGAGTGGGACCAGGGGAAGTCGCTTCACTTGAGCTGCCAGCGAACGCTTTGGGGGAATCACACAGCAGGAACAAGGCATCCACACCCTCTACTGAGACCACCATGTAGCCAAAGCGTCTGACACTAAAAAAGGAAACATTATCTAAGCGGTGAGAGATCGCAGAGCTCTGAGGTGCAGAGGGATCTGGGTGTCCTGGTGCATGAATCACAAAAGGCCGGTATGAAGCCTATTATCCAAATGGTGAGAGATTGCAGGGCTCTGAGATGCAGAGGGATCTGGGTGTCCTGGTGCATGAATCACAAAAGGCCGGTATGAAGCCTATTATCCAAATGGTGAGAGATTGCAGGGCTCTGAGATGCAGAGGGATCTGGGTGTCCTAGTGCATGAATCACAAAAGGTTAGTCTGCAGGGACAGCAGGACATTAGGGAAGCTAATAGAAAGTTATCATTTATTGTGAGGGGGAATTGAATATAAAAGTTAGGGAGGTTATGCTTCAGTTGTACAGGGCAGTGGTGAGACCACATCTGGAGTGTTGTGTACAGAGTTGGTCTCCTTATTTAAGGAAGGGTGTCAATGCGTGGGAAGCAGTTCAGAGAAGGTTTACCAGACTAATACTGGGAATGCGCTGCCTGTTTTATGAGGGAAGGTCGGACAGGTTAGGCTTGTATCCGCCGGAGTTTAGAAGAGTGAGAGGCGACTCGATCGAAACCTTTTAAGATCCTGAGGGTGGGGGTGGGGTCTCGGACAGGGTGGGATGGGGGAGAGGACGTTTCCTCTTGTGGGAGAATCGAGAACGAGGGATGGGGGGTGGGTGGTCACTGTTTAAAAATAAGGGGGTCGCCGGTTGAAGACGGAGACGAGGGGAAATGTTTCCTCTCCGAGGGGGTGATGAGTCTTTGGAACTCTCTCCCTCACAAGGCGATGGGAGCAGAGTCTGTGAATGTGTTGAAGGCCGAGCGAGACGGATTCTTTATACGAAATAAAAGCAAAATACCGCGGGGTGAAACTCAGCACGTCCCACAGCGTCGGTGGAGAGAGAAACAGGGTTAACGGCTCCGAAGGAGAGCCTTACACCCTCGAAACGTTAACCCTGTCTCTCTCTCCCTCCCTCCGAGTTTTTCTCCAGCATTTTCCGTTTCCGTCGCCGCCGGCCAAAGCGACTCTTCTACAGGGGGAGCCGGAGAACCACACCCCTTTTTCGGACCCTTTGTACCCTCCTCACAGCTTGCTTTCCTCCCCCCCCCCCGGCCTTTGCATGGTCAGCACACCCGCGGCCCCCAATACAGTCGGTCCCTTGATCCAAGCCCGTTGATGTAGGCGGGGGCCCTACGCGTTGCACAAAATCGGCGCGCGGCCCCTCGCTGGTTCGTTCCTCGGGGCAATGCCTTGGCCGGTCAAGGGTCCAAGCTGCCTGGTTTAAATTTTCGAATAGCGCTCGGCAGTTTGCTGTCGGTCACCATCAACTGGTGCGTCCTCCTCGGCGACGCCTATACCAATCAGGGCCCGCTTTCCAACCAATCAGCACGTTCTTCTTCAGTCGCCACCCACCGGAGCAGTCTCCATGGAAGCACCTCTACCAATCAGGTGCCACTTGCCAACTCATCAGCACCCTCTTCTCATGAGGTGTAAATCGTTGTTTTCCCAGACACTGGGTATTTCTTGCGATTGTCCTGATGAGTCCGAGGCGAGAAGCTTTGACAAAATGTCTCTTTTATTCAACAGTAGCGTAGATTGTAAATACTTAAGGCCCCGGCACTGACCCTTGCGGCACTTTAGTAGTTACAGTTTGTGTATGTGTGTGTGTGCATGCGTGCGTGTGCACACGTGTGTGTGAGGAACGTTCGAGGACTCTGGGTCTATACTCGATGGAGTTTAGAAGGATGAGGGTGGGGGGGATCTGATTGAAACTTACAGAATACTGAAAGGCCTGGATAGAGTGGGACGTGGGGGAAGATGTTTCCATGAGTAGGAGAGACTAGGACCCGAGGGGCACAGCCTCAGAGTAAAGGGAAGACCTTTGAGAACAGAGATGAGGAGAAACTTCTTTAGCCAGAGAGAGCGGTGAATCTATGGAATTCATTGCCACAGAAGGCTGTGGAGGCCATAGGTCATTGAGTGTATTTAAGACTGAGATAGATAGGTTCCTGATTGGTAAGGGGGATCAAAGGTGACGGGGAGAAGGCGGGGAGAATGGGGTTGAGAAACTTATCAGCCGTGATTGAATGGCGGAGCAGACTCGATGGGCCGAATGGCCTAATTTCTGCTCCTATGTCTTATGGTCTTATGTGTGTCTGTGTGTATGCATGCGTTTGTGTGCGTGTGTGTGCGTGTGTGTGTGCATGTGTGTGTGTGTGTATATGTGTATGCATGCATGTGTGCGTGCGCGCGTGTGTGTATGCATGCGTTTGTGTGCGTATGTGTGTGTGTACGTGTGTGTGTGTACGCATGCTTGTGTGTGTGCGCATGTGTGTGTGTGTACGCATGAGTGTGTGTGTGTGTGTGTGTGTGCGTACGCATGCGTGTGTATGCGTGTGTGTGTGTGTATATGTGTACGCGTGCATGTGTGCGTGCGCGTGTGTGTGTATGCATGCTTGTGCGTGTGCGCATGCGTGTGTGTGTGTACGCATGTGTGTGTGTATATGCATGTGTGTGTGTGTCCGTACGCATGCGTGTGTATGCACGTGTGTGTGTGTGTGTGTGTGTGTGTGCGTACGCATGCTTGTGTGTGTGTACGCATGTGTGTGTGCGTGTGTGTGTGTGTGTGCACGTGTAGCGGTGCCAGTGTCCTCTCCCAAGCCACCCTACCCAGGATCGAGGTGCGAGTCAGTCAGAATCGGCCACCCTGGGCAGGCACGTGTCACCCGTCCGCCTGACCCCAGACCCCCCGCAGCGCCCGCGCCTGGCGCGTCCCAAACGGCGAGGGTGGGGAGGGGGAGGGGCGGCCTTCTCCGCAAGCGGGGGAGCCCATCGGACGCGGAGGGAAAACGCAAGGGCTGGGGCCCTCTTCGGGGGGAGGGCAGGGCCTGGAGGAGATCCCAAAAGACCCTCCAACTACTTACAACCTACGCTGTCGCTGATACTTTTGTCGAAGCCTTTCGTCCAGGACAATTCGCAAGGAAAACCAAATGTAAAGGGAACAACAATTTGTACCTTGTGAGAAGAGAGCCCCGGTCGGTTGGCGGCCGGACTCTGATTGGCAGAGGCGTTGCCGCGGAGGTTGCACCGGGTCGGTGGTGACTGCAGGAGGAAGCGCTGATCGGTTGGCGAGCGGACTCCGATTGGTAGAGGCTGAGGAGGGTGCACCAGTTGATGGCAGTTGCCAGTTAACTGCCGAGCGCCGTCCGCGATTTAGACCAGGCGGCTCGACTCTGACCGGCCGAGGCACATTGGCCCCGAGGATACGAACCTCAGCTGAGCGCCTGCGCGCCTATTTTGTTTATAGCCGGGACAGGCGCAGCGTGGGGCCCCGCCTATATCCACGGGCTTGGGTGAAAGGAGGACCGACTGTGCTGCAGCCTGAATTTGCCGGTGACACAAAAAGTTGGGTGGGGAAAGCAATCCGTGAGGAGGATACGAAGAGTCCGCAAACAGAGGGAGAGACTGCGGGACTGTGCGGCGCAGAGGGATCTGGGCGTCCTGGTCGATGAATCAGGGAAACGTTGGTACGCAAGACACAGCGAGTGGTCAGGGAGGTATAGGGACTGTCGGAGATAAGCGGGAGTGTTATTTAAAGGGAGGGAGAGACGGCGGGACTGGGCGGTGCAGAGGGATCTGGGCGTCCTGGTCCATGAATCAGGGAAATGTTGGTACGCAGACACAGCGAGTGGTCAGGTGGGTATAGGGACTGTCGGCCTTTATTGCAAGGGGGAGGGGGATGGGGTATAAAAGTCGGGAAGTCTCGCTACGGCTGTACAGGGCGTTGGTGAAACCGCACAGGAAGTGCGGTAGCCAGTTTCAGTCTCCTGACCTAATATAGGAATGCAGGAAATAGGAGCAGGAGTGGGTCACCCGGCCCTTTGAGCCTAGAAGGAGGGGGAGGGGGGGACACAGTTTCAGGATAAGGGGGTCTCCCATCGGAGACGGAGACGAGGAGGGATTCCCTCTCTCGGAGGGTGGTCAGTCTGTGGAACTCTCTCTCCCCCAGAGAGAGAGAGAGAGTGGGTGGAGTCCAGGTCGCTGAATACACTCGAGGCCGAGTTAGACAGGTTTCTGATCGACGAGGGAGTCGAGGGTGATGAGGAGGGGAGGACAGGCGGGAAAAAAGTGGAGTTAAGGCCCCAATCAGATCAGCCCGCGATCTGACTGAATGGGGGAAAGCAGGCTCAAGAGGGGCCGAGTGGCCTACAATCTCCTAGTTTTTTTTTAAAGACTGACTCACGTGAGTGTGGGCGTCGCTGGCTAGGCCGGCATTTATTGCCCATCCCTAATTGCCCCCTTGTCCAGGGGGTATTTTAAGAGTCAACCACGTGGCTGTGGGGTCTGGAGTCACATGTAGGGCCAGACCGGGTACGGATGGCAGATTTACCTCCCTAAAGGGGACGTGAGTGAACCAGATGGGTTTTTACAACAATCGACAACGGTCATCATCAGACTTTGAATTCCAGATTATTCGTGATGTTGAGATTCGAACCCGGGTCCCCCCGAGCATGACCCTGGGTCTCTGGATCACTAGTCCAGCGACAATACCACCACACCATCGCCCTCCCCTATTCTTATGCTCTCATGCCCTTATGATCACCCCCCCCTCCATAAACACACACACACACACACACACACACACAGCCTGTTTCTCACACATTCACCGACTTGCACACAGACAATCGCACACAGACACACTCACTCACACACGCACACACACACAGACACACACACACATACACTCACATACACACAAGCACACACACACACACACACACGTGCACATACACAGCCTGTCTCTCACACATTCACAGACTTGCACACAGACAACTGCACACAGACACACTCACTCACACACGCACACACACACACACAGACACACACACATATACACCCACATACACACAAGCACACACACACACACGTGCACATACACAGCCTGTCTCTCACACATTCACCGACTTGCACACAGACAATCGCACACATACACACTCACTCACACACGCACACACACACAGACACACACACACATACACTCACACACACAGGCACACACACACACAGACACACACACACACTCATGCACACACACACTCATGCACACACACATATACACATACACTCACACACACAGGCACACACACACACACAAACACACATACTCATGCACACACACACACACACACACACACACACACACACGTGCACATACACAGCCTGTCTCTCACACATTCACAGGCTTGCACACAGAATATTGCACACACGCACAGGCATACTCACTCACGCACACACACATACACATTTGCACATTCACACACAATCTCTCTCTCTCTCTTTCACACACACACACACACATACACTTGCGCACACACACACACACACACACACACACTCGCGCGCACACACACACTCATTCACACTCACACAGACAGGCACACACATACACTCGCGCGCACACACACACACACACACTCGTGTACACACACGCACACACACACACACACACACGCACAAACACACATACACAGCTTGTTTCTCACTCACTGCACACAGACAATCGCACACACACACACACACACACACACACACTCACTCACACACACAGGCACACACATACACTCGCGTACACACAAACGCAGCCTGCTGCTCACACATGGCACACAGACAATCGCACACTCACACACACACACACATTCTCTCACACACACAGGCACGCACACACTCTTACACACACACACACAGAGATAATTTTGAACAAAGCACTGAGCACTAGGACCCAGAGAAGACTAAGCCTCCAGGCTTTTGTGCAAATGATGTGTGTGTGTGTGTGTGTGTGTGTGTGTATGTGTAATTCAATATCATTAGCAAGGATCAGGAGAAAGAGAGACACACACACAGGGACAGGGGAGGAACTTCACGAGAAACAGGGAGAGAAAAGGTGAGAGAGAGAGAGGGTTTTAAGGAAAGCTTTTGACCCTCTTTTCAAACCCACGGACCTTTCCCCCTTCCGCACTCCCTTGGCTCTCCTCCGGTGTGAAAACAAGGGAACAATCGGGCTCAGGCAAACTTTTCCAGGATCTTTGCGACGATAGGGAGAGGAATTTTTGCAACACCAGACGGGGAGCGACGGAATCGCGAGCGCCTGGGATTAAAGCAGGGTCTCCGGAAGAAGAGGGGACCCTTGACAACTGGCAGAGGGATCGTCTCCCTGGCTGATAATTATATCAAAGATCAGGTCACAGAACAGAATCTCCTTCCCAGCTCGCTGCTCCTGTGTGTGTGTGTGTGTGTGTGTGTGTGTATCTGAGAGAGAGAGAGAGAGAGAGAGAGAGGCAGAGAGAGAGAGAGAGAGAGAGAGAGAGGCAGAGAGATCTCTCCCAATCTTTCTGGGAAGAAGGACGAGTTGGAAATTCACAACGTCAGCATCGAGGCGTCAATTTCAAATCTTCGGTCTCTCGTCAACGGGCTCGAATTGTCTCGTTTTCTCACCGGCAGTTTCAAATCGTTAATTTCTCCTCACCAATCGCAAATCGTCGATTTCCTGTCGGCAATTTCGAATCATTAGTTTTTCCACCGTCAGTTTCGAACCGTCGATTCCTTACCTTACCGACAATTTCAAATCGTTAATTTCTCATCAAGTTCAAATCATCAATTTCTCGTCGTCAATTTCAAATCGTCAATTTCTCATCAACAATTTTTCATCGTTAATTTCGAATCATCAATCTCTCATCGTCAATTTCAAATCATCAATTTCTCATCGTCAATTTCAAATCATCAATTTCTCATTGTCAATTTCAAATCATCAATTTCTCATTGTCAATTTCAAATCATCAATTTCTCATCAACAATTTTTCATCGTCAATTTCAAGTCATCAGTTTCTCATCAACAATTTTTCATCGTCAATTTCAAATCATCAATTTCTCATCGTCAATTTCAAATCATCAATTTCTCATCATCAATTTCAAGTCATCAGTTTCTCATCAACAATTTTTCATCGTCAATTTCAAATCATCAATTTCTCATCAACAATTTTTCCGTCGTCAATTTCAAGTCATCAGTTTCTCATCAACAATTTTTCATCGTCAATTTCAAATCGTCAATTTCTCATCAACAATTTTTCATCGTCAATTTCAAATCGTCAATCTCTCATCGTCAATTTCAATTCATCAATTTCTCAACGTCAATTTCAAATCATCAATTTCTCATTGTCAATTTCAAATCATCAATTTCTCATCAACAATTTCTCATCGTCAATTTCAAGTCATCAGTTTCTCATCAACAATTTTTCATCGTCAATTTCAAATCATCAATTTCTCATCGTCAGTTTCAAATCATCAATTTCTCATCGTCAATTTCAAGTCATCAGTTTCTCATCAACAATTTCTCATCGTCAATTTCAAGTCATCAGTTTCTCATCAACAATTTTTCATCGTCAATTTCAAATCATCAATTTCTCATCATCAATTTCAAATCATCAATTTCTCATCGTCAATTTCTCATCGTCAATTTCAAATCATCAATTTCTCACCAACAATTTTTCATCGTCAATTTCAAATCGTCAATTTCTCATCGTCAATTTTAAATCATCGATTTCAATCACCGATGTCAAACTGCCCATTTCAGTTCGCCAACTTCCTGTGGTGAATTTCAAATCACCGCTTTCGAATTGCTTATTTCCCACAGTCAGTTTCTTGATCGACAATTTCAAACCGTCAATTCCTCATCGACAGCTTCGCACAGTTAATTTCAAATCAACCATTTCATACCATCAACTTCAAAATCGTCAGTTTCTGACTTCTGATGCGACTGTCAATTTCTCTCACCGAGTTCTTCAAATCATCAATTTTCCCAATTCTGAAGTCTCGTGCTGTGAGATTCATGCCAGCGTCCGAGAAGCAGGTCTCCAGCGAGCTGCAATACCTCGAGATATTGGAGGGGTTTAAAATTCCCTCGTCAGGAAGATTGTCTGTTTTGTGTTAAGGCGTTTATTTGTGGCTTGTTCACATACACTCTCTTTCCCTGTCTCTTTCAGTAACTTAACACACACTCACACAAACACACTCACTCACACCCACAAACACCCACACACACAAACACACACACTCACACAAACACACTCACTCACACCCACACACACCCACACACACAAACACACACACTCGCACCCACACACACACACACACACACACACACATTCATATCCACAAACACACACACACACACAAACACACTCACTCACATCCACACACACTCACATCCACAAACACACACTCATATCCACAAACACACACTCACACAAACACACTCACTCACATCCACACACACACACACAACCCACAAACACACACCCACACACACACAAACACACACACACACCCACAAACACCCACACACACCCACAAACACCCACACACACACACTCACACACAACCCCCACACACACAGACACACAAATACACACACACCCCCACAAACACCCACACACACACAAACACACACCCACACCCACAAACACCCACACACACACACACACACACAAACACCCACACACACCCACAAACACCCACACACACACACACACACACCCACAAACACCCACACACACCCACAAACACCCACACACACACAACCCACAAACACACACACTCACATCCACAAACACACACACCCACACACAAACACACACACTCACCCACAAATACACACACTCACATCCACAAACACACACTCACACCCACACACAAACACACACACTCACCCACAAACACCCACACATACACACAACCCACAAACACACACACTCACATCCACAAACACACACACACACAACCAACACACACACACACACACACACACACACAACCAACACACACAACCCACAAACACACTCACTCACAAACACACAAACAAACACACACAACACACAATCACAAACACACAAACACACACCCACAGACAGACACACCCACACACCCACACACATACTCACACACACGCACACTTACTCACACACACGCACACTCACTCACACACACAGACAAACATACCCACACACAAACACACAAACAGACCCACAGACAAACACACCCACCCACACACACACACACACACACGCACATAATTTCTGTTTCACACTCTCCCATTTCTTGGCGTCTGCCTCTCTCTTTGTCCGTTCTCTGTCTCTATCTTTCTCTCTCTCTCTCTCAGTCACTCTGTCTCTTTCTCTCACTCGCATTCTGTCTCTCCCTAACCCTCTTCCTCCCTCCCTTGGCCTCTCTGCCTCTCTACCTCTGTGGCCCTCCCTGTCTCCTTCACACGCTCTCTCTCTGCTCCACCATCCTTTTTCACCCCTTCAGCCACCGCTCAGCCAGCAGAGGTTCCTCCCGAATTCTCGACGACTGTGATCCGGACTCCGAACGCCGACAGGAGATGGAGAGGCTGTAGGAGAGGGTCCCCAAGATCGCCCTTGACCCCAGGCTCTGCCTTCAGCCACTCGGAGAGACGAGCAATCTCGGGCAGCCATGAGTGTCTCAGTAAGTGTCAGGCAATGTCAATTCACCACGGTGAGAGGGGGGCGGAGTGCGATCCCGCGGGGAGAGAGGGGGGTCAGTACCGAGGGAGCGCCGCACTGTCGGAGGGTCAGTGCTGAGGGAGAGACGCACTGTCGGAGGGTCAGTGCTGAGGGAGAGCCGCACTGTAGGACGGTCAGTGCTGAGGGAGCGCCGCACTGCCGGAGGGTCAGTACTAAGGGAGAGCCGCACTGTTGGAGGGTCAGTACCGAGGGAGAGCCGCACTGTCGGAGGGTCAGTGCTGAGGGAGAGCCGCACTGTCGGAGGGTCAGTACTGAGGGAGAGCCGCACTGTCAGAGGGTCAGTGCTGAGGGAGCACCGCACTGCCGGAGGGTCAGTACTAAGGGAGAGCCGCACTGTTGGAGGGTCAGTACTGAGGGAGAGCCGCACTGTCGGAGGGTCAGCGCTGAGGGAGAGCCGCACTGTTGGAGGGTCAGTACTGAGGGAGAGCCGCACTGTCGGAGGGTCAGCGCTGAGGGAGAGCCGCACTGTCGGAGGGTCAGTGGCTGAGGGAGAGGGAGGGGGAGAGGGAGGGGGAGGGACCAGGGGGTGGGGATGCTGGGGAATTGAAGATTTTGCTGGTTTGGTCTCACCTTGTGTTCTCTTTCTCTCTCCCCCCTCTCTCCCTCCCGCCCACTCTTCCTCTATTTCTCCCCCTCTCCCTACCCCTCCCTCTATCCCCCTCCCTCTCTCTCTCCCTCCCTCTATTTAACTCCCTCTTCCTCTCTCTGTCTGTCTCTCCACCTCCCTCTCTCCCTCTCTCTCCCCTTCCTCCCAATCTCCTCCTCTCTATTTCCCCCTCCCTCTCTCTCCCCCTCCCTCTCTCCCTCTCCCTCTCCCCCTCCCTCCCTCTCTCCCTCCCACTCTCTCTCCCCCTCTCTCCCTCCCTGTCCCTCTCCCCATCCCTCTCTCCCCCGCCCCCTCCACTCTCTCCCTCCCTCTCCCCCTCTCTCTCTCCCCCTCTCTCTCTCCCTTTCTCCCTCTCCCCTCTCTCTCCCCCTCTCTCTCTCCCTCTCTCTCCCTCTCCCTCTCTCCCTCTCCCCCTCCCTCTCTCCCCCTCCCTCTCTCCCTCTCCCTCTCCCCCTCCCTCTCTCCCTCTCTCCCCCTCCCTCTCCCCCTCCCTCTCTCCCTCTCCCTCTCTCCCTCTCTCTCTCCCTCTCCCCCCTCCCGCTCTCCCTCTCCCTCTCTCCCCCTCCCTCTCCCCCCTCCCTCTCTCCCTCTCCCTCTCTCTCTCCCACTCCCTCTCTCTCTCCTCTCTCCCTCCCACTCCCCCTCTCTCTCTCCTCCCTCTCCCTCTCTCTCCCCCCCTCTCTCCCTCTCTCCCTC
>NW_027600116.1:0-18177 GCF_964194155.1 Cetorhinus maximus | reverse complement strand
GAAGGGCCTAGTTTAGTCCAGTGACCTCCACATTGAGTCTGAATGTGGATCTCGCCGCCGTGTCCAAACCAATGGCGTTGATACGTTTGTGGGGAGGCCTGTTTGAGCAGGAATTAGAGGGAGGTTTGGGGGAGAGGTTGGGAAAGAGGGACGTGGAGTGGAGGCAGCTCAGGAGGAGCCGGAAGCAGATGGGCCGAATGGCCTGAATCTCTGGAGATTCTGTGTAAGGATCGCGCGTGATCTTTCAAAGAGGAGTCAACCTAAAAGCACCACAAACAGGAGTGGGAGGAGGCCATTCAGCCCATCGAGCCCGTTCCACCATTCAATGAGATCCTGGCTGATCCCCCTACCACTTTCCCCACTATCCCCGTATCCCTTGATGCTTCTAACATGTAGAAATCTCTCGATCTCTGCCTTGAACATACTCGATGACTGAGCTCCCACCGTCCTCTGGGGTAGAGAATTCCAAAGATTCACCACCCTCTGAGTGAAGAAATTCCTCCTCATCTCAGTCCTAAACGGCCGACCCCTTATCCTGAGACTGTGTCCCCTGGTTCTAGACTGACCAGCCAGGGGGAAACATCCTTCCTGCATCTCCCCTGTCGAGCCCTGTAAGAATTTTGTGTTTGAACGAGGTCACCTCTCATTCTTCTTAATTCCAGAGAATTAGGAATAAATAAACATTTAAGAATGAGCCTGTGGAGATGAGCGAGAGAGAGAGAGAGAGATGGATATCGCTGAAGGGAGGGACATGTTGCCAAAGTCTCTGGGGATAAACCCACGTTTCAAACTCTCACCATTTATACCACACGAGGAAACGGCGCTGACTGGTCGTCAAGCCGAGGCATTGCCATTGGAGAAAGCAACAGGGGAACTATTGGCTGCCCCAAGCTCCCGGGTAACCCCCCAAAAAAAAAGGCGCAAGGCTTGAGCATGTCCCTTTTGTTTGCAGAGGATGGCTCCCTGCGTCGGAACGTTTGTCGCTTCTGGCAAGTGGCAACGAGCTTGGGGTCCCCACAGCGCCCTCTTGCTTCCTCCACGGCAATGCCTGGGCCAATCGGAATCAACTTGCCAAACTGGTCGGCACCCTTTGTTCCCCTGTAGTGCAAAAGCGTAGTGACCGTTTGAAATTTGGTACTCTTGCATTTTCCCTAGTGCGTTTAAGATGAAAACCTTCAGTAACGTGTCTCTCCCTCTCTCGGCAAAATTCATGTCCTTTGCCACCAGGTATAGAGAGAGAAATCTGAATATTACCCTGGACATTTATACCTCGAGTTGCCCTTATTGATGGACGCTTGTACAAGACTGAGTGTGTGTTTTGGAGGGTGGTGCACACGCTGAGGGGAGGGACTGGGAGTCGGTGCTTCTTCCTTGCTAACATTTTGTAAATATTGGGATGTTCCTGAAGGAAAAACCTCTTTTTTCCCTTTGGCATTCTGCGCGTTGGCCTTTTTTTGTTTTGTGGGGAGGTCTCGCATCCACAGATTGATCGGGGCAGAAGAAAGTCGGGCGGTGGGATTGGTGAGGGGTGGGGGGACTCCAGTTGAGGCGGGCGGGGGGGGAGGGATTTTGGCCGGATGGGGGCGGGGGTGGGGATTTTGGCCGGACGGGAGCGGGGCTGGGGCTGGGCGCTGGGGTTGGGCACTGGGCAGCGCGTTGTGTCGCGAAGCAGGGGTGGGCCAAGGAGACCCTGTTGCCAGGCAGGTGCTGACCACCTCCTTCTTCCTCCCTCCCTCCAGAAAAGAACGACGTGTCCTTCATCGAGACCTCTGCACTCGACTCCACCAACGTGGAGATCGCTTTCCAGACCGTCCTCACAGGTAAGAAGTGGCGGGAATGGGGGAGGGAGGGAGGGGGGTGGGTGGGAATGGGGGAGGGAATGGGGGGGGTGGGCGGGAATGGGGGTGGTGGGCGGGAATGGGGGAGGGAGGGAGGGGGGTGGGTGGGAATGGGGGAGGGAGGATTTCTGAGGTCAGGGGTCACTTCTCTGAGGTCAGGGGTCACTTCTCTGAGGTCAGGGCGATTAGACACATGCACAGAGGTTGCCTCTATTGCTATTCTAGAGTGTGGTCTACTTTGCCAACCCCTCTTGATGGGGCCTGATCTTTCTCCTGAACGACTCGGTAATATGGGATGAATCCCATTGGGAAGAGCTCCGAGAATGGCTCCCCTCTCTCCCCCCCCCGTCGCTGGCCGGGCCCAGCATTTATTGCCCATCCCTAATTGCCCCCCTTGAGAAGGTGGTGGGTGAGCCGCCTTCTTGAGCCGCTGCAGTCCCAGTGGTGTAGGTACACCCACCGTGCTGTTAGGGAGGGAGTTCCAGGATTTGGACCCAGCGACAGTGAAGGAACGGCCGATATATTTCCCAAGTCAGGATGGTGAGTGGCTCGGAGGGGAACTTCCAGGTGGTGGTGTTCCCCATGTGTCTGCTGCCCTTGTCCTTCTAGATGGTAGAGGTCGTGGGTTTGGAAGGTGCTGTCTAAGGAGCCTTGGTGAGTTGCTGCAGTGCATCTTGTCGATGGTACACACACTGCTGCTACTGTGCGTCGGTGGTGGAGGGAGTGAATGTTTGTGGATGGGGTGCCCATCAAGTGGGGCTGCTTTGTCCTGGACGGTGTCGAGCTTCTTGAGTGTTGTGGGAGCTGCACTCATCCAGGCAAGTGGGGAGTATTCCATCACACTCCTGACTTGTGCCTTGTAGATGGTGGACAGGCTTTGGGGAGTCAGGAGGTGAGTTACTCACCACAGGATTCCCAGCCTCTGACCTGCTCTTGTAGCCACAGTATTTATATAGAGGCAAAGAATAAATTAATTTATGGGGTGTCTCCAGTTAATATGACCACGGGAACTCTCGAGTTTTATTTAAGACCCAACATGGAAGGAGAGATGTTGTGACCTCCCAGCCTTCTCTTACTTAACTCCACCCCTAAAGACTCTAAATTGTGTCCCGCCCAATCAAAGAGCTCAAACCTATTTCTCTCCCTTGCAAAGACTGGGACGGCACGGACTTTGCATTCCTCTAGCGCCTTTCACCACCTGCTGGGATGTCCCACAGCCAGTGCGGCACTCCCTCGGGGGGCTGGTGGCGGGGCCCGGATTAGGGGTCCCGAATCTCTGGAGTCGGAGGGGCTCGAGTCCTGCACCCTGTGCGTCGGAGGCGGGAGAGTGACCCACGAGTGACGTCGCCGAAATTCCTACCCCCCTCCCTCCCTCCCTCCCTCCCACAAACCACCACCTCCAGTGAGATCAGTCCTGAAGAGGGTTTGGAGTTGAAGTCTCTCTATATAAAACAAAATAACGTCCCCCGATCTCTCTTTCCAGAAATCTACCGGATCGTATCCCAGCGCCAGATCTCCATGGATCCCCGCGATCACCAAGTGGGTCCTGGCAAAGACATCGTTGCCATCTCTGTGCCCCCTGTGGAGAAGGACAACAAACCTCAATGCTGTCAGAATATATAAGGGCTGTGTTCGAGACTCCGACCCCGCTTTGGATGTTAATTCTTGTTTTGGCCCGGTTGCCCGTGGCCCTGTGTGTGTGTCTGATCTGCACCCGGTGCACCAGCCTCGCGCCAACTGTGCCAACTGTGCGGTGCCCATTCGGGTGGGGAATGTGTGTGTGTGTTTGTGTTTGTTTGGGGGGCGGTGAATGGAGGTTGTGGGTTGGGTGCGTGGCCGATTTTTGGGACAGCGGGAGGGATCGTGGTGGGGCGGGCGGCCGAGGGAACAGCCTGGGCCATCTTTGACGCCCGCGGAAAGTTCCGGAATCTTTGGGCCTCTGAACGGGGGTGGTGGGGGTGGGGGGGGGTGCGGTGGTGGGGGATAGGGACGGTGACTCGAGGGGACAGTTTGAGGGCCCTGTTCAAGAGGGGGGGGGGGCGGTCGGCGGAACGTTGACCCCTCCCGCCAGCCAGCTGCCTTTCCAGAATTTTCCATGTCTGGATTGCCGCCGTGGTGTTTTTTTCCCCCCCCTCCCTCCCTCCTCCTCCTTTGTCTACTCTCCTCCTTTTGTTTTTCCTTTATTCCTCCATCATCGGGTATTCCTCCTGTAAGGAGTGTGGGGGCCTCGTGTGTAAATCTTGATGGCTTGGGCCTTCCCGCCAACTGTCTCGATGGGCTGAATGGCCTTCCTGGTGCGTCCGGCCCTTTCTCTGGTGGGGGGTGATCGGAGGGAGTGACCGTTACCCAATATCGACTTGAACGCTTTGCTGCCCTGTTGGTGACACTAACCTTTCTTCAGTCAAAAACACGGGGGGGGTGGGGGGGGCTTAATTTTCTTGCCTGTCGGCCCCGTGGGGGGGCAACACCTTTTACCACCGTCGCCTCATGACTTCCCCTCGGAAAATGGCGCCCGACCGGGGCTGGTGGATCTTCCTCGTTACCGCCCTGACCGAACTAGGCCCCTCATCCTCCTGGATTTGCCTTGACCTTTTGTGGGTTTTTTTCGGGTAGAGGTCGAGGCCTATTGGCCTCCCCTCGGCCTTCAAATCTAGCGGAAGCCCGGGTCGCGCCCTGTCGGCCGCGTGGTTGACGCTGGTTATCATCAGTCGGTATGCCTTCCAGAGGCCTGTCTAGCCCCCTGGCCCCACACCCCAGCTTCTGAGGGTCTTCAGAGCCCAACCCTAACAGGCCGCACTCCCTCGGAGCACCGCGAGGGGTGATGAGCAAGATCGTTCCTGGGGGCTCTGTTGACACAAGCCTCCCTGTATTTGTTGGAGACTGATTCCTCCCCTCCCAGCGGCCCTGTTGTTTTCTCTCTCTCTCTCTCTCTCTCTAGAACCTTCCGCCTCTCGAGTGACCGTCCGATGGTAGGCCTCGCCTGCTCTGTCTCCGCAGCCCCGTTTCTCGTTGCTGTCTTGTTCCCTCCCTTTTTTTTGCCTTCACTTTGTAACTGGGTCTCGCCGGCGAGCTTGGCGTTGGGGTCACAGGTCAATTCACGTCAATTGAAAGGGGGTGGGTGGGAAGTGGGGGTGGTGGAAATGGCAGCTGTGGGTGGGGGAGCGAGGGTTTTTTTTCTCCCAGCGAGGATTGCTCAGCCTGAGTGCTGGGTCTGGGAGCTTGTGGGGGGGGTGCGGGGTCGAGGCGGTGAATTACTTTGGGGGGCGTGGGGGGAGAAACGAGCTGGTATCAGAAATTTTTGGAGGGCCATTTTGTCGTGTGACGCTCCAAGAGTTTCCATAGTTACGGTTCATTGGGTGAGGCGTTCGATATGGTTTGCCCGTTCTGGGGAGGTGGGGGTCATCTAACGGTTCAGTTGGCCCACCCTCTCCCTGCCCGCCTGGGCCCTGGGGGCAAGTTATGCCTTGTCCGAGTGTTGTGGCTGGCGGCCCACCCCATAGGCTGTCTGGAACCCCTATTTCGCCTCCACCTTTTCCCTCCGCCCTCATGACACTTGGGGGGAAGGGGGTGGGGTAGGACTGATCTCCAGGCTTTGCAACCAGCCCCGAAGGAAGTGAGGAACGTCGGAAGGTCCTGAGGGCAAAACTGGCCGGCAGACTCCAACCGTGAAGGGCCCCACCTTCACCAGACGCCATAGAAAGATCTATTTCTCTTTCACGTTTATCGGCTGGTTCAGTTTGTTCTCCGTTCGCCCCCAACGCCCTTTCCCATTGAGAATCGGGCGGCCATTTTGAAAATGCGATTTGGGGGTCATCGTCGTCTTGGGGGTCCTTCCCTCTTCTGTTTGCCAATGTTTGTTTTCCTCTGTCTGTCCTGGAATCCTTTTCCTACGCGTGTTCCACACGGACGACATGGTGGGACAAACAAAAGGGTCATCTTCCTGCAACATTTTGATCGGGGATGAGGCATCTTTCTAGGCCTGACTCTCGCGAGGGGCTGGTGGGGGTGGGTGTGGCTACATAACTGCCTGTTGGGGCCCTTGCACTTGGGTGGATCTGTTACTTCTGTGCAATATGTGGGGGGGGAAACTTGAAAATGTTTATTTTATTGCAAATAAATTATATTGGATTAAAAGTTTCACAGCAATCACTGTGTGTGTCTCTCTTGGTTTTTTTTCCCTGGTTCTGGCTTTGGGCTGTCTGTCTGGCCGCCTACGTTTGGTGTACCACAGACGCTCGGTTTTCAAGAGAATGGTTCCGTGGGACAGATTGGAGACGTTGGGACTGTTGTCCTTGGGTTAGAGGAGGCTGAGAGGAGATTTAGTAGAAGTTTTCAAAATCATGAGGGGTCTGGACAGAGTCGACGGGGAGAAACTGTTCCCTTTGGGGTGGGGGGAGAGGGATCGAGAAGCAGAGGGACCCAGATTTAAAGGGGATTGGTAAAAGGAGCGATGGAGACACGAGGGGAAACTCTCACCCAGCGAGTGGTGAGGGTCTGGAATGCGCTGCCCGAGAGTGTGGGGGAGACGGGTTCAATCGAGGCTTTGGGAAAGGGAGATGGAGAATTATCAGAACAGGGGGGTCAATTGGAAATTCCCGAACTTGAGGTGAGAGATCGGTTGGTGAGGATGTTTGAGTTAAGGAACCGAGAAGCAGGTGGGCACCAGGGTGGTCCCACGGGCAGTGATAGGACCAGGTAATTAACGTTGAGTTCCTTTCCTGATGATGTTGCTTGAATATTGGACCCAGACCCACACATCTGAGCCCACAATCCAAACCAATACCCCCCTGGCTGCCAGGATGCTATCGCCGTGGGATGAGGAAAGGTTGGACAGACTGGGCTTGTTTCCACTGGAGTTTAGAAGAGTGAGGGGGTGATTTGATTGAAGTTTACAAGATCCTGAACGGCCTGGACAAAGTGGACGTGGAGAGGACGTTTCCTCTTGTGGGTGAGACCAGAACTAGGGGGGGTGGGGGGGGTCACTGTTTTAAAATTAGGGGGTTGCCCTTTTCGGACAGAGATGAGGAGGAATTTTTTCTGAGGGTTGAGCGAGTTTGGAACTCCCTGCCTCAGAAGCTGGTGGAGACGGAGGTTGAATAGTTTTAAGGCACAGGTAGGTAGATTCTTGTTAGGTAAGGGAATAAAAGGTTATCGGGGTTAGATGGGAATGTGGAAATCGGAACACGAGATCAGTCATGATCATATTGAATGGCGGAGCGGGCTCGAGGGACCGAATGGCCTACTTCTCCCATTTTGTATGAGACTATCTGGCCCCTCGATCCTCTCTCCCTCCATTCAACACGATCGGTGGCTGACCTGTGACCTAACGCCATCTACCGATCTTCACCCCCCATACCCCACGATACCTTTTGGGCAGCCAAAATCTCTCAATCTCTGATTGGGCATCGATCACCGTTCTGTGAGGGAGAGAGTTCCAAACTCCCTCCCCCCAAACCTGTGTGGGGAAGTGTTTCCCGATTTCACTCCTCAAAGGCTTGGCTCGAATTTTCAGACTCTGCCCCCCCCACATTAGACCCCAACCCCACCCCTGCCCTTGCACTTGGAAATAGTGACCATGGGGTCTTTGATGTCCACTTGAGGGGGCCAAATTGGCCGTGGTTTAATTTCTCATTGGAAAGTCGGAAGAGGTCCAAATCATTTTTGGAGGGAGAGGGGGGCGCTGCGTTTATTAGATCATTGAAAGGGAGATGGATTCTTGATAAGCCACAGGTTGAGGTGTTATTGGGGGTATCCAGGAGTGTGAGGCCATTGTTGGAGCAGGCTTTAGAGGGGCCGAGTGGCCTACTCCTGCTCCGAATTTGTCCGTTCATAAAATGTCATGAGCGGATAGAGAGAATAATAAATAGAACCTAATGGAACTTTGGTGGCATGCTGAGGTCAGGCGACCTGTGCCGGATGGAGGGGAGGCGGCCATTGGACTGACGAGGTTAACCTGACTCCTCTCTCTCTCCGTCCAGGAAGCCTTTAGAGCTCGAGAACTAGGCTACAAGGGGATTGAAGTTATACTGCAGCTGCACAAAACCCTGGTCCGACCACACCCGGAGTCACTGTGAGCAGCTCTGGGCGTCGCACCTTAGGGAGGGTACATCGTCCTGGGAGGGGAGTGCAGTGTGGATTCACCGGAATGATACCGGGAGTCCGAGGGTTAAACGACGGGGAGAGATTAAACACAGACTCGGGTTGTATTCCCTGGAGTTTAGAAGGTTCAGGGGGTGATCGGATCAAAGTTTTCAAGATATTTCGGGGATCTGACAGGGTCGAGAGAGAGAGAAACTATTCCCGCTGGTCGGGGAGTTTGGGAACCAGGGGTGGGGGTTACAGAGTCTAAAAAATTGGAGCCAGACCTTTCCGGGAGTGAAATTGGGAAACACTTGGTCACACAAAGGGTGGGAGAAGTTTGGAACTCTCTTCCGCAAACGGCGATCGACGCTGGGATCGATTAGATTTCAATCTCAGGCTGAGAGGTTTTTTGTTATCCAAAAGGTATTAAGGGACGCGGGGTCGATGGAGAAAGGTCAGGGGTCAGCCATTGAGTTGTGGGGACAGGATGGAGGGGCTGAATAGTCTCCATGTTCCTGTGTTGCGCTCCCCCGGTTTGGATTATGAGCTCGAATCCATGGCTGAATGAGCTGGGAGTGGGGGTGGTCAGTGCAGACGGAGAGAGGGGGGGTGGTTGAGAGAAATAGCTGCCATACCAAGCTAGCATTTAAATATCGACAGTCCCGTACTCCAATACTAACCGCGTTTAGTCATCAAAGCCAGTGCCTTTTGTGAAAAAACTTTATTTAAAAAAAACGAAAATGAGTTTCCACATCCCTTAATCTGGAACCGGAAGAAGAGTTTGACGTGTATATGGTGGTATCGCTAATATAGTGATCCAACCAGTCGCTGTATGAAGCATCAGTTGTATTAAATCGTACAAAACTATTAACAGGTGCCCCCCGTGTTCAACTCCTCTGGCAGTGAGGCACTCCCTCAGTACCGGCACTGAGAGCGTCGGCCGGGATTAGGGGCTGGGGTCTCTGGAGTGGAAGGGGTCGGTGTCAGAGTGGAGGGGGTTAGAGGTCAAACCTGCCACCCCAGAGGTGAGAGGGTGGGTCCCACTGTGGCTCTGGACTGGTTCAGTGGCCCCACCCCTGGCAGGATATTTCGCTGGTTGTTTTAGCCGGTGGAGGGGGAGGGGGTTGGAGTTTCTGTCGACCCGGTTTCAATGACCTGTTGTTGCCGGGACGCTTGACGTGAAAACCTGTTTTCCGGGTGAATCGAAGTGGGGAGGGGGGGGTGGGTGGGGCCTTTGATGTCAAAGTTCAGGGAGAGCCAATGACGTCAGTGCATCTCGCCTAGCCTACCACCCTGCCGCGTTTGCCGCCGCCCCCTCTCCCCGCCACCACCCCCGCCCCCGGGCCACGGTTTAGCGGTGTTGTTGCCGTGGGAACGTGGGGGAGGGCGGGTAGTGTCGCACCGGAGGCAGGTCGTAGTGGCTGGGGATGTGGCTGTTCTTGGGGGAGTCGTAGTGGCTCGGAGGATCCTGAGGGGCCCGTTCCATCTCGCCGCTCGTGCCGCGGGCGCCGCTCCCTGGACGGAGAGAGAGAGAGGAGTCAGGTTAACCTCGTCATTCCAATGGCCGCCTCCCCTCCCTCCCCCCACCACCGCACCCCCCCGCTCCATCCGGCACAGGTCGCCTGACCTCAGCATGCCACCAAAGTGCTTTCCGACCCACGGGGCGCTCTTTGACGTGCTCCGCCGTTCCCGCGGAGGAGCCAATCTGCGCACAGCAAGATCCCACAAACACCGAGGGGACGACGGCCCCAGTTAACCCGTGGCAATGGCTTGTGTGCACTTGAATTCCGAGATTGGCCCCACCGTACCCTCTCCCTCACCCCATCCCTTCCGTAACCCTACGCCATCCCCTCGCCCCCATCTCGCCCTCCCTCGCCCCTCTCGCTCACCCCGCAGCCCCTCACCGCCCCACCCCCACCCACGCCCCCTTCACCCCACACCCCCTCACGCCAGCATCGCCCTCGGCCTCGCCTCCTCACCTCCCTCCGGCTGCCCCTTCCCCGACTCTGCGAAGAGCCCGATCTCGGCGTAGGAGCCATCCTGCCCGCCGACCGGCGACGTCATCTCCATGTAGCTGCTCTCGCCGTGTTTGCCCCCGAGTGAGGGCAGGTCGCGTATGGTGGCGTAGGGATTCTCCCCGCTGCTGACCGAGCAGGTGCTGGAGGTGCAGGCAGAGCCTTTGAGGTCGTCTGGGGGGGCAGCAAAGAAAGGTCAAGGGTCAGGGCAGCCTGGCGCAAGGGGTGAGGCTACAGCTGGTCAAGGGCCTTGGTGAGGCCACACCCGGAGTAGAGTGTCCAGTTCCTTACTCAAGGAGGGATTGTCCTCGTATTGGGAGCCACCCGGAGAAGGTTCACTGGGGCTGATTCCTGGGATGAAGGGGGTTTGTCTTATGAGGAAAGGTTGGGCCCTGTACCCATTGGAGTTTAGAAGAATGAGAGGTGACTTTATTGAAACATATAAGATCCTGAGGGGGGAGGGGGTTTGACAGGGTGGATGCTGGGAGGATGTTTCCCCACCTCGTGGGGGAATCTAGAACGCGGAGAGGGGGCCACAGTTTCAGAATAAGGGGTCTCTCATTGAAGACGGAGATGAGGAGGAATTTCTTCTCTCAGAGGGTGGTCAGTCTGTGGAATTCTCTCCCTCCCCCACCCCAGAGAGCAGTGGGGGCCGGGTCACTGAATATATTCAAGGCCGAGTTAGAGAGATTTCTGATCGACCGGGGGGGTCGAGGGTTATGGAGGGGGACAGGCAGGAAAGTGGAGTTAAGGCCACAATCAGATCTTATAGAATCTTATAGAATGGAGCAGGCTCAAGGGGCCGAATGGCCTCCTCCTGCCCCTTGTGTGAGGGAGCGGGCAGTGACTGGGGGCGGTGGGTGGCACGAGGAGTGAAGTGAGGGGCAAGGAGGGTGCAGGATGCAAAGGGCAATGGGGCAAAGGGGGAGGTGGAGGTGATTGAAGGTGGCTGAGGGATGAGGGGCAAGGGAGGAGAGGGAGTGAGTGGGCGGGGAGAGAGGGCTGAGGAGGAGGGCTTTGAGGGACCGAGGGCTGAGGGGACAGGAGTCTCACGTACCTGTGTTATAGTATTTCCCCAGACTGTTGCTGTAACTATAACTTCTGTCTATTCCACAGGCACCTGTGTACAGAGCAAGAGGGAGGGATGTGAGGAAGGGCGAGAGAGAGAGAGAGAGATCGAAAGGAGAGTAGAGGATACAAGATGTGGGGAGAGCAAGAGATAAGGACAGAGAGAGAGCAAAGGAGGGAGGGAGAAAGGGAGAGGAAAAGGGACAGAGAGAGTGAGGGAAGGGGCAAGAGAGATGGAGGGAGTGAGATATAAAGGGAGAGAGAAAAGCAGAGAGAAATGGAAGAGAGAGGATAATGAGAACGAGAAATGGAGTGGGGAAACAGTGAGGGAGCAGAACAGGGACAGGCAAGAGGTGGTCAGATAGAACCAAATGGAGAACGAGTGAGAGGCAGAGAGCGCCCAATAGAGACATGGAGAGAGAGAGAGAGTGACATGGAGAGAGAGATAGAGAGACATGGAGAGAGAGATAGAGAGACATGGAGAGAGAGATAGAGACATGGAGAGAAAGATAGAGAGACATGGAGAGAGAGAGAGAGAGGGATATAGTGACATGGAGAGAGAGATAGAGAGACATGGAGAGAGACATACAGAGACATGGAGAGAGAGAGATATAGTGACATGGAGAGAGAGATAGAGAGACATGGAGAGAGAGATAGAGAGACATGGAGAGAGAGATAGAGAGACATGGAGAGAAAGATAGAGAGACATGGAGAGAGAGATAGAGAGACATGGAGAGAGAGACAGAGAGACATGGAGAGAGAGATAGAGAGACATGGAGAGAGACATACAGAGACATGGAGAGAGACATACAGAGACATGGAGGGAGATAGAGATAGAAGTGGAGAGAGAGATAGAGAGAAGTGGAGGGAGAGATAGAGAGAAGTGGAGGGAGAGATAGAGGGAGAGAGAAGTGGAGGGAGAGATGGAGAGAGAGAGAAGTGGAGGGAGAGATGGAGGGAGAGAGAAGTGGAGGGAGAGATGGAGACAGAGAGAAGTGGAGGGGAAGATGGAGAGAGAGAGAAGTGGAGGGAGAGATGGAGAGAGAGAGAAGTGGAGGGAGAGATAGAGAGAAGTGGAGGGAGAGATAGAGAGAGAGAAGTGGAGGGGGAGATGGAGAGAGAGAAGTAGAGGGAGAGATGGAGGGAGAGAGAGAGAGAGAGAAGTGGAGGGAGAGATGGAGAGAGAGAGAAGTGGAGGGAGAGATGGAGAGAGAGAGAAGTGGAGGGAGAGATGGAGGGAGAGAGAAGTGGAGGGAGAGATGGAGAGAGAGAGAAGTGGAGGGGAAGATGGAGAGAGAGAAATGGAGGGAGAGATGTAGAGAGAGAAGTGGAGGGAGAGATGGAGAGAGAGAGAAGTGGAGGGAGAGATGGAGAGAGAGAGAAGTGGAGGGAGAGATGGAGAGAGAGAGAAGTGGAGGGAGAGATGGAGAGAGAGAGAAGTGGAGGGAGAGATGGAGAGAGAGAGAAGTGGAGGGAGAGATAGAGAGAGAGAGAAGTGGAGGGAGAGATGCAGAGAGAGAGAAGTGGAGGGAGAGATGGAGAGAGAGAGAAGTGGAGGGAGAGATAGAGAGAGAGAGAAGTGGAGGGAGAGATGGAGAGAGAGAGAAGTGGAGGGTGAGATGGAGAGAGAGAGAAGTGGAGGGAGAGATAGAGAGAGAGAGAAGTGGAGGGAGAGATGGAGAGAGAGAGAAGTGGAGGGAGAGATGCAGAGACATGGAGAGAGTGTGTTAACAGAACAGATATGTTCAATCTTTATTTCAATTTGCAAACTTCTTCAGAACTATCGCAAAACTGGCTCAATAATCAAATCCTAACCAGATACAGTGTTTAAACTGTTTCATCGCAATTCTACTACTCATTAACTTGGCACTCACATTTCACAAGTGTTGGAGAGCATGATCCTGTGACACATCAAACACTCCCAGGGACAGGTACAGCACGGGGTTAGATACAGAGTAAAGTTCCCTCTACACTGTCCCCATCAAACACTCCCAGGACAGGTACAGCACGGGGTTAGATACAGAGTAAAGCTCCCTCTACACTTTCCCCATCAAACACCCCCAGGACAGGTACAGCACGGGGTTAGATACAGAGTAAAGCTCCCTCTACACTGTCCCCATCAAACACTCCCAGGACAGGTACACACGGGGTTAGATACAGAGTAAAGCTCCCTCTACACTGTCCCCATCAAACACTCCCAGGACAGGTACAGCACGGGGTTAGATACAGAGTAAAGCTCCCTCTACACTGTCCCCATCAAACACTCCCAGGACAGGTACAGCACGGGGTTAGATACAGAGTAAAGCTCCCTCTACACCGTCCCCATCAAACACTCCCAGGACAGGTACAGCACGGGGTTAGATACAGAGTAAAGCTCCCTCTACACTGTCCCCATCAAACACTCCCAGGGCAGGTATGGGGGTTTGGTAGTGGGATCTGGGAAGCCCCTCATTTTCTACTAACGCCTAACTGTGGCCAGGGAGACCATTAAGAGCCTGGACCCTCCATGAAGACGCACCATCTACAGTAATGGAGAGTGACCTACACTTCCAATAAGCGTCCCCTTAGAATCTCTGTCATAAACTAAATGTGTGTAATCGCCGTTCGCTGATCATCGTCCTTAGTTACCTGTTAAAGATGTGGATGATGATTGTGTGGGCCACTCTCGTCACTCATCGCAGTGAACTGTCACTTTAATTGATGATTGGCTTGCTAGACCAATGTTATTATCGGGCAGTCTGGTTAATTTAGGCTGAAGTCACGTGTAGGCCCCACCTTTGGCTGTGCCGACTGCCTCCCTTTCCTGACAGACAGCACCAAAGCAGTTGGTCTCTTGTGACAGTTTAGGAATTGGGGGAGCACAAATGGGGGCTTGGTGGGCTGTGGGGGGAGGGGCAGGGGGTCTGTGGGGGTGGGTGGCGTGGTGGGGGGCGGTTCGAAATGGCACCGGGAGGTGTGCTCTTTTCTCAATTGAGCGAAAGTTCTGATCGAGGTCTTTAAAATTCTGAATGAGGTTCGATGGGGTTCGACGTAGAGAAGATGTTTCCACTTGTCACGAGGGGGGCCATCGATATCAGACAGTCACTGATAAATCCGATGGGGAATTCAGGAGAAACGTCTTTACCCAGAGAGCGGGGAGAATGTGGGACTCGCTCCCGCGGGGAGCGGGGAGAATGTGGGACTCGCTCCCGCGGGGAGCGGGGAGAATGTGGGACTCGCTCCCACGGGGAGCGGGGAGAATGTGGGACTCGCTCCCGCGGGGAGCGGGGAGAATGTGGGACTCGCTCCCGCGGGGAGCGGGGGAGAATGTGGGACTCGCTCCTACGGGGAGCGGGGAGAATGTGGGACTCGCTCCCACGGGGAGCGGGGAGAATGTGGGACTCGCTCCCACGGGGAGCAGGGAGAATGTGGGACTCGCTCCCATGGGGAGCGGGAAGAATGTGGGACTCGCTCCCACGGGGAGCGGGGAGAATGTGGGACTCGCTCCCACGGGGAGCGGGGAGAATGTGGGACTCGCTCCCACGGGGAGCGGGGAGAATGTGGGACTCGCTCCCACGGGGAGCGGGGAGAATGTGGGACTCGCTCCCACGGGGAGCGGGGAGAATGTGGGACTCGCTCCCACGGGGAGCGGGGAGAATGTGGGACTCGCTCCCACGGGGAGTGGTCGAGGTGAATCGCAGAGATGGATTGAAGGTGGGGGGAAGCTGGATAAACACATGAGGGAGAGAGGAATAGAAGGATATGTTGATGGGGGGAGAGGGAGAGGGGGGTGGGCGGAAGTTAATGTGGGGCAGAAACACCAGCACAGGGCAGAGAGGCCGAATGGCCTGTTTCTGTGCTGTAAAACTTTGTTTAATTCTGTGCAACCTGTTACTCGCTATCTGTCAATCAATTCATCTCACCCCATTTCTCATTCTCTCCGTCTGTTAATCTCTCTTCTCTCTCTCTCTCTCTGCTAACCTCTCTATTTGATACTATGGACAGCTCAATCTCGGCCCCATCTCTCAAATTTCGCCCGCTTTTTTACCCTCCTCTGTTAATCTCCCTCTGTCTGTTTCTCGGTCAACCACTCCCCATCTTACACTCTCTCCACGCATCTCTCTGTTCCATCCAAGAGGGACAGACAGGCTCTGGAAATATTCACATATTCTTGGGGACCCCTCTTCAAATGTTGGGACTCCCGAGAATCCTTCGCAAACATTGACACCGCAACTCCCCTCTCCCCACCTCCCCCACCCGATCCTCTGCTTTAGGTACCAAAAAAACATTTCCTAGACAAAATGGAGGCATACAGCCACTGGGTAGTACAGAACTTGAATATTCCTGAAAATTGAGAACGATACTGAAGCTTTCCTCTTGCACAGATGAGGACAAGCCCAAGAACGGCAAATTCCAAACTCTCACAACAATTTATACTACAGGAGGAAAGGGTGCTGATTCATTGGCAAATTGACTGATTAATGGTCTTGAACATATTCCTTTCGTTTGCAGAGTATGGGTCCCTGCGCGTGAATGTGTGTCGCTGGTAGCAAGTGCAGATGGGCCATAACATGAACTCAACTGATTATCTTAAATTGGTAAAGGCAAATTACTGCGGATGCTGGAAATCTGAAATAAAAAACAGACCCGAAACGTTAACTCTGTTTCTCTCTCTCCATGGACGCTGTCAGACCTGCTGAGTTTTACCAGCATTTTCTGTTTCTATCTTAAATCGGTTGCTAGTGTAGCATTTAGCGCACTCAGGATTGTTTCGCTCATTGCTAGAAGCGACATACATTCATGCGCAGGGGCCTGTACTCTGCAAACAAATGGACCCTGATCAAACCTCGCACATTCATTGAATTTCCCTGGAGCCTACAGTTCCCTGTTGCTTTTTCCATGGCAGTGTTTCGGCCAATCAGAGCTGACTTGCCAACTGATCAGCACCCTTTCCTCCTGCGGTAGAAATTGTTGTGAGAGTTTGAAATTGGGCATTTTTGTGTTTTTGTCCTGGTGAGTGCAAGACGAAAAACTTTGACAACGTTTCTCTGTCTTTTCAACGATATTCAATGGAGGTTTTACTAAGGTAGCCAAAGGATCGCTTACAGGGAAAGGGCGGGAAAGTGGCGTTGAGTTAGACGATCAGCCATGGCTGATTACTGGATGGCGGAGGAGGCTCAAGGGGCTGAATGGCCTCTTCCCGCCCCCGTTCCTCGTTCTTTTCTTACCTTTTCCCTTGTGCTTGGGGCCGTGTTTCCAGTCAGCTGGTAAGGTCGCGTTGTTCTCCAGGCCTCCGGCTCCTGGCCTCTCCATTTCAAGGTTCTTCTTCTTGGCAAAAAGCTGATTATTGGTGGTCTGCTCGGGGAGGTGAAATCGCCGCATGTCAGCGCTGGGAGCATTCGCCGCCAATTCCCAACCCCGCGCACACTGACTAACAGGGATTGACGGCCAGGGAGAGGAGGAAGAGCCCGGAATGACCTCCAGGTTCGCTCGAGGACTTAGCACCTTTTCCCGTCCAATTTTCTCCTTTCTTATCCAGACAGGGCAAAAGATGGGGGAGGGGGGAGGATAAGCTGGGATGGGATGGGATGGGTTCGGATGGGATTAGTTCAGATGGAATGGGTTAAGATGGGGGATGGGTTGGGGTGGAATGGGTTAAGATGGGGGTGTGGGTTGGGATGGAATGGGTTAGGATGGGGGGTGGGTTGGGATGGAGGATGGGTTGGGGTGAGAATGGGTTGGGGTGGGATGGGTTAGGATGGGGGGTGGGTTAGGGTGGGAATGGGTTGGGGTGGGATGGGTTAGGATGGGGAGTGGGTTAGGATGGGGGAGTGGGTTAGGGTGGGAATGGGTTGGGGTGGGATGGGTTAGGATGGGGGAGTGGGTTAGGGTGGGAATGGGTTGGGGTGGGATGGGTTAGGATGGGGGAGTGGGTTAGGGTGGGAATGGGTTGGGGTGGGAATGGGTTAGGATGGGGGAGTGGGTTAGGGTGGGAATGGGTTGGGGTGGGATGGGTTAGGATGGGGGAGTGGGTTAGGGTGGGAATGGGTTGGGATGGAGGATGGGTTGGGGTGGGATGGGTTAGGATGGGGGATGGGTTGGGATGGGTTGGGATGGAGGATGGGTTGGGATGGAGGATGGGTTGGGGCGGGATGGGTTAGGATGGGGGATGGGTTGGGGTGGGAATGGGTTAGTATGGGGGATGGGTTGGAGTGGAATGAGTTGGGATGGGGGATGGGTTAGGATGGGGGCTGGGTTGGGGTGGAATGAGTTGGGATGGGGGATGGGTTGGAGTGGAATGAGTTGGGATGGGGGATGGGTTAGGATGGGGGATGGGTTGGGGCGGGGGATGGGTTGGGGCGGGATGGGTTAGGATGGGGGATGGGTTGGGGTGGGAATGGGTTAGTATGGGGGGTGGGTTAGTATGGGGGATGGGTTGGGGTGGGAATGGGTTAGGATGGGGGGTGGGTTAGTATGGGGGATGGGTTGGGGTGGGAATGGGTTGGGGGGGATGGGTTGGGATGGGGGATGGGTTGGGGTGGGAATGGGTTGGGATGGGGAATGGGTTAGGATGGGGGATGGGTTGGGGTGGGAATGGGTTGGGATGGGGGGATGGGTTGGGATGGGGGATGGGTTGGGGTGGGAATGGGTTGGGATGGGGAATGGGTTAGGATGGGGGATGGGTTGGGGTGGGAATGGGTTGGGATGGGGAATGGGTTAGGATGGGGGATGGGTTGGGATGAAGGTTGCAGTGAGCTAGGTTGGAGTGAGATAGGTTGGAGTGAGCTAGGTTGGAGTGAGCTAGGTTGGAGTGAGCTAGGTTGGAGTGAGCTAGGTTGGAGTGAGATAGGTTGGAGTGAGCTAGGTTGGAGTGAGCTAGGTTGGAGTGAGATAGGTTGGAGTGAGATAGGTTGGAGTGAGATAGGTTGGAGTGAGATAGGTTGGAGTGAGCTAGGTTGGAGTGAGCTAGGTTGGAGTGAGATAGGTTGGAGTGAGCTAGGTTGGAGTGAGATAGGTTGGAGTGAGATAGGTTGGAGTGAGATAGGTTGGAGTGAGCTAGGTTGGAGTGAGCTAGGTTGGAGTGAGCTAGGTTGGAGTGAGCTAGGTTGGAGTGAGATAGGTTGGAGTGAGTTAGGTTGGAGTGAGCTAGGTTGGAGTGAGCTAGGTTGGAGTGAGCTAGGTTGGAGTGAGCTAGG
>NW_027600115.1:5000-15000 GCF_964194155.1 Cetorhinus maximus | reverse complement strand
AGGGTTAAGTGGTTAAACCATGGCGGAATACGGCAACGAAGTCTCCTTGCACCAGTAGCAGACAAACCTGCGCTGTCGGCTGTTGCAAAGGAAGAAAAAACAAGTATCACGATCAAACGACCAAGAGTCCTTGAAACAAAGTTAGGATGTCTGTTATCAACACATGAGACAGGGACCTAGTCACGCTATCTGTTGTCTGTCCAGGTGACTAGTCGCCAGATGGGCTACTCCAGGTTTTGTGTAACTACTCAAGGTTTTTGCGTAATTATAAACTAAGGCAGAACAATGGCACACATTGCCAAAGATAAAATTTCGATGTTATTAATTACGCAGGTTTTACTATAACTGTGTGTGTACTCTGATACTTCCTCAGAGTGCCGGCTAGCTCTGTTCTACGCTGCTGGGCTGTCCGTGATATCAGGATTCGATAAAGGCTTCCGAGGCAAACCTCCTGGGTCTGAGGGTTCACTCCGTTTTCCGCGACACATTGGCGACGAGGATGGGATCCGACTGAAGTCCAGGAACCTCTTAAGTCGGAGAGGTGAAAAGGTGGGGGGGGGAGGAAAAGCATCCTAGCTGAAAAGGGGGGAGTTCTTGAAAAAAAGGGGTAGCCACCCGACCAGACTCAAAAGACCCAAGGGACTGGAGGGCTTGTTCAGGAGCTCTTAAACACTGGTGAGCGCATAGGGGTAGGGCAATGCGCCGCGCTGTTAATTGCGTTTTCTTTTCAGAAAAACGGGAGATCGCAACAGCAGAACGGGCTCTGCCACTCACCCCACCAACTTGGCAAAGTACTAAGAACAAACTGTGAAAACCGGGGCTTAAATCAGGAACTTTGAAGATGGGGGCGAGAAAACGACAAAAAAAAAGTAGTAGTAGTTTCCCCAGAGGTTCGAGTCCCCCCCGGAGGTGAAAAGTAAGTAATTTCCGTGTTCTCTTTTGTGTATGTTATTAAGTAAAAATGGGTAAATATGACATCAAAGACACCCCAGGTTCCCCCTTTGAAGGGAACCCCAAATGCT
The DNA here is from genome assembly GCF_964194155.1 of Cetorhinus maximus. Taxonomy (NCBI): domain Eukaryota; kingdom Metazoa; phylum Chordata; class Chondrichthyes; order Lamniformes; family Cetorhinidae; genus Cetorhinus; species Cetorhinus maximus. The sequence goes on along the minus strand of NW_027600115.1, from coordinate 13,978 downwards.
TATATGTACGTCCCTGAAATTGTCCAATATGTTTCCGATTGGGTTTAAATGGACTCAAAAGTAAAGGAGAGAGAGCTTCTCCACCAGCTGGAGCTTTTTAATCGGGACAGATTTGAGCGCTTAGAATATGTTTTAAGGGAGGTGGATAGTCCCCCACTGAATTTTCTGTAAAAAAATGAATGGATCTAAGTTACAAGAGCTGTTTGTGCTGAAGAGAGAGAGAGAGAGAGAGGGTACCCCTAGGGGGTTAATGAGCAATTCACAAACAGCGGCAGAGAAAATGTGAGATTTCGTCAGTTTGAAGGTCCCTCGAGGTGGAGCCTTCAAGATCCCTTTATTTCCCCCCACTGCTACTCGAAGATTCGTTTAGAGTTAAGTTCAATATTACAGGAGTATCGGTACATGCCTTTATCTGTGTGTTTGTTTGGGTGCAATGAAGCATTTGTATGTGAGCTTTAATGTGTTGTCTTCCCCGAATTGTCTTGTGTGTGTGTGTGTGTGTGGAGTTGAGCACTTTAGAGTCGAAAGCCCCATTATTAGATTAAAGGAAAAGTTTATTCAAATATTCCAAAGTTTTGAGCAGAAGGTTTGAGTTGAGATTTCTGGAGAAAAAAAATCATAATTTGAAGATAGTGTAAAGGTAAAACAGGGCTTGCCTTTGTTCGAGATGAACCAACCCTTTTACCAACCCCCTTGCAGAGACGAGTAGGGGAATAACCCTCATCATCAGCTTCCAAGGCAATGGGGATTAATACATACGAGTTATCATTTGAAATTCAGAAGGATTCTAGGAAAACGAAAAGACATAAACACAAGGTCTAGGTGGTTCCAATGGATTGAAAAGGGGTTTCTACAAATGATTTGAATTAAATATTAAAGGAAATCTGCGTCCCCAAATTCAAATGATGTGGCATTTGAATTTGGGACCATCTTGAGATGTAACGTGCAGTGTAATTTAACAGGTTACTTTATCACTGGGATGCTGTCTAAGATAAAGGACGTGTCGATAAACATACTTGAATTATAACTTGGATACAGATCGTTTCACACGAAAAAGAGGTTGTTTTAATTCCGATCGTGTAAATTACAGCTCTGGCAAAGTTTAAAAATTTGAGGCTTGGTTCTTGGTAAAGTTCTCAAGAGGGAATTTTCATTTTAAAAGGTCTGACAACAATTCGGCACTCATTCAAATGCTGCAAGCTTTTGTGTTTTGTAAAGTCTGTTCCCAAAATATGAAGCTAAGCTCAAGACCCTTGGCAAAGTTTGGCAGAAATCCAATATTCGGCCGAGTTAATGAATCTGGGATAATTCTAAAAGAAAAGGGCCAGACACAATTTAGTGGGTTACTTTTAAGACAATAAAATCTTTGAGAAGAAGAAAAAGGAAGCAAAACATGTCAATACCCGATCTCTGTTTTAAAACTGTCGTGAGAATACTTTATTGGATGGTAAACCTGAACAAGATAAGATGGTAGCTGTTGCAAGCGTAAACTGGTATGAGGAAAGTAGGAGAATGAGTCAGGGGAGAGAGAGGACATAATGTACAAACCGTTTTAAGGGAAATGAATTTGATAATCTGGCCGTCAACGGAGGCATTGGAACAGCACGGGGGGGAGATAAGCAAAGATCTAGATGGGGAGATCCCCGTTGAAATGGAATAGTTAATATGGCCTAAAGAGTAAGGAAACATTTTAAACAATCAATAAGACAATAGAGAAACTGAACTCCAGAGAACCTTAGGACGATCGTGGTCAGGAAAGAAAACTATGAGGAATCTGTAGTTTGGGAATTGAAATGTAGGGAGAAATAATACTTAACAACGATTTACCACAAGATGGATACGGGTAAAGGGAAAGCTGGAAAAGGGCTGAATAGATGTATTACTGATTATACTAATGTGCCTGTAGAGCTACAAAGAGTAAAACCATAGGATCAACACCTTGGGGACAGGCAGAGTTAAGCGGTTCCCAGAGAGAAGCACCACTGGAAGCGAAGATACTGAGCCGTTGAAAGATAGGATAAGAGGGCGCATTGTAGAGTTGTTTAAGGAATTGAGGTCGGACATGAGACAGGAGGGAGTAAACTGGAAGGAGTGGGGGTGTGCCTACCCAAATGGATTCAGATCAGGGAACTCATTTCACAGGGAGAGTCATTAAAGAAGCGTGTAATCTTATGGAGATTAAACAGAAATTCCATATTCCTTACCACCCCCCACCCCGAGTCCCGGGATGGTGAAAAGGATGAACTGAACTTTAAAAAAAGAAAATCAATCAAGAGACAGGGAACAGCCCAATATCCTAGTGTACTGTGGGCAACACCAAATAGGACTACCAGGTTCACCCCACTTGCATGATAACAGGTAAGGGCTATGCAATTACCTGAAGACATTATAGTAGGAGGTGTAGGGGCCACTGAAAGGTTAAATACAGGACAATGAAAGGGAATTAAGTAGGCAATTGCATGAGTTGAGAGAGGAAGCCCGAGACCGACGGGTGATTAAGGATACGGAAACAGGCAAATCCAAAGAGCGACAACGGACCAAGCGGCAACCCGGAGAACAGGAGCCGATGTTAACGTCCCCACAGACCTACGATCCTGGTCCTGGGCCTCTTGGCACCGGCAACGAGGTCGGGGATCATCTCTGCTCATCCCGCGCCACAGGAGGAACTTTGGTACAGCGCGGACAGCGCCGAACGCCACGCGCAACGGGGAATGGTAAATGGAACGGCAGGGGAACAAGTGCTTTCGAATGGCAGTGAGGGTTTCGCTTCAGATCGAGCGTGGGAGGTCCCGCCACTACCCAGCCACCTCCCACCTCTACTTCCACAGTCCGAGTAGAGACAACTGAAGGCCCTCAAACCACACCGACTGGCCCATCTCGTCCGACTATCCATCCAGGACCGACGAATGGTTTTGGTACTGGTCAATCAGAAGTTCTGTATGACAATGTACACCATGAGCTGGTACCCGTGGTCTTGAACGTATCCGGTGTCGTCCTGCCCCAATGGTGCTCAACCCGTACCCAAGCACTCTATACGGCTCTGACCCGCCCGTCGATGACTGAAGCGGTCCAGTTCAACGGCGAGATGCGATCAGGCTTGGGAGGGAACCGCGTTAAGCGCAGCCTGGTCAACGACGCCGCTATGACATTCAATACAGGGACATATATTGGTTAATCCAAAGTCTGGCTGCCGTGGCCTGAAAGTCACACGGGGACTATCAATAAATTAACGGAAATAGGGAAAAATATTTCAGACGAAGCGAGCAGAAATGACGTATGCAACACCGATGGATCTCGGGCGCTGGAACGAGCCCCAGAACATTTAAGACAGACTAAAGAAGGGGTAGTCCCCTTTACGGGTAACTAATGAGCATTTATTGAATCTCTCACGACACAAGAATCATGACTTGACCGGTTGCCAGCTCAGGCGTTTAACACGTGTTATGTAGAATGAACGTTGAACGTAGAGTGAATAGTAACATGCTAATAGGCGTTGTATTCGTCATACCCGTCATACCGATGTCAATGACATAACCCAGGCAAGACGCCCACAGTGACTGCTGGTGCGGGACCCCAGCCGTGGGGCCCATTCGTACACCTACAAACGGACTTTACACAAATGCCTAAACGGACGGGAGGTCATTCTGCTTTGGTTCCAGTGTGTTCGTCCTCGCGACGGCTGGAGGGTTGTCCCACCCGACGAAACGATGCTGTTGTTGTTGTAAAATTGTTGTTCACTTTACGGCTCAAGTGATAAAGGAACTGTCGAAGGCCTCAACAAAGCGACCATCGCCTTTCCTGCCCATACCACCCCCAGTCTATTGGGGCAAAACGGTATTCTGAAAAACAATAGCTAAAATGACGTGAAGAAACCGGTTTGAAAGGGCCTGAAGCTCTACCCTTGGCGCTCACCCTAACCGTACCACCTCCCTCTCTCCTTATGAAGTTGTAATGGGATGTCCTACGCGCCTCCCAGTTGCCCCACCCTTGTCTGCTAGGGAAACGGACATCCACGGTATGGATGAGGGATTGATTACCTACTGTATAGCGCTCACTAATTCTCTCAAGAGCTTGCATATACAGGTAGCAGAAGCTCAGAAAAAAAGCCCACCGTTGAAGACGGCCATCCATACCAGCCCCGGGGGTGGGGGGAACCTAGTCCTGGTGAAGACCTTCAGGAGAAAGAACAGTTTGGAACCTCGACGGGGAAGGCCCTTTCCAAGTCCTGCTCACCACCCGTAAAGGCCGTGAAGGTTGAAGGACGGCCCCTGGTGGATCCCACGCCAAGCGGACGCTTGACCCTCGGACGGAAGGGCTTGTGCGAGAACTTTAACTGAGCCGTCGGAACGCTGACTCCGATTTGGATCCGGTCCCGCGCTGGCCCTGGCTGGGGCCGTGGAGTACCAGTCCCGCGGTTCAACGGACGCAGGCCGGAGCCTCGCGAGTTCACCGGACTAAACGTCGGATTCGTTTTCCTCTACGCAAAAACAGCAGCTGGATTCACACGAGAGGGTGGAAAGGACCCTACCTTGTGCTGCTAACAACTCGAACGGCCCTGAAGGTTAAAGGGAAGAAAGATTGGGTCCGCGCCACTTGTCGTAAAAAAAAAACATTGTCCGGCAGTCCTATAACCGTCAATCCCAGTGAACTAATTTGTATTATGTATTGGATACTGCTTCTTGCTATATTCTGTGAACCATAGAACACGACAGCACGGAAAACAGGCCGTTCGGCCCTTCTAGTCTGTGCCGAAGTATTATTCCGCTCGTCCCATTGACCTGCACCCAGTCCATAACCCTCCAAACCTCTCCCATCCATGTATCTATCCAATTTATTCTTCAAACTTAAGAGCATTTACCACGTCAAGATGGTAGCTCGTTCCACACTCTCACCACTCTCGGAGTGAAGAGGTTCCCCCTAAACCTTTCCCCTTTCACCCTAAAGCCGCGTCCTCTCGTGTTTATCTCTCCTAATCTAAGCGGAAAGAGCCTACTCGCGTTGACTCAGTCTGTACCCCTCACAATTTTGTAAACGTCTGTCAAATCTTCCCCCCTCATCCTTCTACGCTCCAAGGAATAAAAGTCCTGACCTGTTTAACCTTTCCCTGTAACTCAACTCCCTAAGACCCGGCGACATCCTAGTCAATCTTCTCTGCGCTCTCTCAATCCCACTGATATCCTTCCTGTAGTTAGGCGACCAGAAGGCGAATACTTCACCAGGTGAAGTATACCCAAAGGGATTCTCACCCCAATAACCTTTTTTGTCTTTATGCCGCACCTATGCCAGACAAGTAGGACAGGGCGCCTGTTGGATATGTGCCCAGACTCCCCAACGTGGAGGTGAGTCAGGCAAAACCAACGACCGAGGAAGAAGTTAAGGATCTCACAAATTTCCACACCCAGTCACTCTCCGCCCGCACACGGGTGGAACCATACAGATCACGGGATAAGAACCAAAGCCTCCTCAGGGGCCGATAAACGCCTCCCGTGGGCGTTCGAACCCGGCAGCCGGTGCCTGTAACCCGGGACAGCACGTCGTGGATAAAGTGCAAGAGGTGAAGAAAGTTGGGGAAAGACCGAGTCCTTTTTCTGACAAGGATTCCTGTTGGCTACGGTTAGTGGGGTGGTTCTCCGGTTGGGGAAGTTGGCTGCTGTAGGTTTTAATTGGGTTGGTCGTAGCACCAGTGTTGTAGGGTGTCGCGCATGGGTCGCTTTGCGAATTTGCTGTTCCCAGGTTACTAACAGCGTCTCTACTGGATGAGGAGGAGCTCCAGATGTCCCTCAAGTGGTCCCAGTGAAGCCCACCGGTGGGGAGAGAAAAGGTTTACCCTGTCGGAGATCGGCCTTTCCCTCATGGTTATGAACCCCCCCTGATCATAATGAAGATGCTATTCCTCGTTGGTGTTAATCTAGACGATTAACAAGGAGGGATTGCGGGAGGATAAAATACATCGACGGGATAACAAAGGGTTAAGTGGTTAAACCATGGCGGAATACGGCAACGAAGTCTCCTTGCACCAGTAGCAGACAAACCTGCGCTGTCGGCTATTGCGAAGGAAGAATAAACAAGTATCACGATCAAACGACCAAGAGTCCTTGAAACAAAGTTAGGATGTCTGTTATCAACACATGAGACAGGGACCTAGTCACGCTATCTGTTGTCTGTCCAGGTGACTAGTCGCCAGATGGGCTACTCCAGGTTTTGTGTAACTACTCAAGGTTTTTGCGTAATTGTAAACTAAGGCAGAACAATGGTACGCATTGCCAAAGATAAAATTTCAATGTTATTAATTACGCAGGTCTTACTATAACTGTGTGTGTGCTCTGATACTTCCTCAGAGTGCCGGCTAGCTCTGTTCTACGTGGCTGGGCTCTCCATGATATCAGGATTCAATAAAGGCTTCCGAGACAAACCTCCTGGGTCTGAGTGTTCACTCCGTTTTCCGCGACACTCTCACACACACACACACACACACACACACACACAGACTCAAACTCACACACACAGACTCACACACACACACAGACTCACTCATTCACACACACTCACACACACACACAGACTCACACAGACACACAGACTCACACTCATTCACACACACACACACACAGACTCAAACTCACACACACAGACTCACACTCATTCACACAGACTCACATACACACACACAGACTCAAACTCACACACACACACACACAGACTCAAACTCACACACACAGACTCACACTCATTCACACAGACTCACACACACACACAGACTCAAACTCACACACACACACAGACTCAAACTCACACACACAGACTCACACTCATTCACACACACATACACACACACACACAGACTCAAACTCACACACACAGACTCAAACTCACACACACAGACTCAAACTCTCACACACAGACTCACACACAGACTCAAACTCACACACACAGACTCACACACACACCCAGACTCACACTCATTCACACACACACAGACTCACACTTACACACACACAGACTCACGCACTCACACACACACACATACACAGACTCATGCTCACACACACACAGACTCACACTCATTCACACACACACACAGACTCACACTCACACACATAAACAGACTCTCACTCACACACACAGACTCACACTCACACACACACAGACTCACACACACACAGACTCTCACACACACAGACTCACACTCATTCACACACACACACAGACTCACACTCACACACATAAACAGACTCACACTCACACACACAGACTCACACACACAGACTCACACACACAGACTCACACTCACACACATACACACACAGACTCACACTCACACACACAGAATCACACACACAGACTCACACTCACACACAGACACACTCACACATACACAGACTCACACTCACACACATACACACACAGACTCACACTCACACACACAGACTCACACTCACACACAGACTCACACACACACACAGACTCACACTCACACACAGACTCACACACACACATACAGACTCACACACACATACAGACTCACACACACATACAGACTCACACTCACACAGACTCACACACACACACAGACTCACACACACACAGACTCACACTCACACACACACAGACTCACACTCACGCAGACTCACACTCACGCAGACTCACACACAGACTCACACTCACACACACAGACTCACACATACAGACACACACACACACAGACTCACACTCACACACATACACACACACAGACTCACACTCACACACATACACACACAGACTCACACACACACACACTCTGACTCACACTCACACACACACAGACTCTGACTCACACTCACACACAGACTCACACTCACACACAGAGTCACACTCACACACAGACTCACACTCACACACAGACTCACACCCATAAAAAAAGGGGATAAAACAATGAATGGGACTGTGGGACTCCACTCCTCACGTCCTGACAATCAGAAAAAGACCCATTTGTGCGTACTCTCTGTTTCTTGCCATCCAGCCAATCTTCTATCCATGTTAATATGTTACCCCTACGCCATTTTCCACAATAACCTTTGCATGGCACCTTATCAAATGCCTTCTGGAAATCCAAGTACAGCACGTCTACAGGTTCCCCTTTACCCTTCAAAGAATTCCAATGAATTGGTTAAACATGGTTTCCTTTTACAAAACCATGTTGGCTGTTCCCGATTACCTTGAGTGCCCCGCTCAAACAAACTCTCTCCTTCTCTCTGTCTCTCTCTCTCTCTCTCACAAATTCTCTTCATCACTCTCTCTCCCTCACACAAACTCGTTCCTTCTCTCTGCCCCTCTCTCTCTCTCACAAATTCTCTTCATCACTCTCTCTCTCTCCCTCACACAAACTCGTTCTTTCTCTCTGCCCCTCTCTCTCACAAATTCTCTTCATCACTCTGTCTCTCTCTCTCCCTCACACAAACTCGCTCCTTCTCTCTGTTTCTCTCTCTCACAAACTCTCTTCATCACTTTCTCTCTCTCCCTCACACAAACTCGCTCCTCCTCTCTGTTTCTCTCTCTCACAAACTCTCTTCATCACTTTCTCTCTCTCCCTCACACAAACTCGTTCCTTCTCTCTGCCCCTCTCTCTCTCACAAATTCTCTTCACTCTCTCTCTCTCTCTCTCCCTCACACAAACTCGCTCCTTCTCTCTGCCTCTCTCTCACAAATTCTCTTCATCACTCTCTCTCTCTCTCCCTCACACAAACTCGCTCCTTTTCTCTGTTTCTCTCTCTCTTACAGACTCTCTTCATCACTTTCTCTCTCTCCCTCACATCACTCGTTCCTTCTCTCTCTCTCTCAAAAACTCTCTTCTTTGCCCCCTCTCTCTCCCCTGCACAAACTCGTTCCTTCTCTCTGTCTCTCCCTCTTTCTTTCTCTCCCTCCATCCCTCTCTGATTTTCTCTACCTCACAAACTCTCTTCAGCATTCTCTCTCTCCCTCACACAAACTCGTTCCTT
>NW_027600114.1:0-18187 GCF_964194155.1 Cetorhinus maximus | reverse complement strand
AAAGAGCTTTAAAAACCCACATGGACTGAGGGAGCACCAGCGCATTCACACCGGCTATGCACCGTTCAGCTGCTCACAGTGTGGGAAGAGGTTCAGGACATCGCCCCACCTTCTGACACATCAACGGGTTCACACTGACGAGAGACCTTTTAAATGTCCAGACTGTGGAAAGTGCTTCAAAGGTTCTGGGGATCTGCAATATCATCAACGCATTCACACTGATGAGAGACCGTTCAGGTGCTCTCACTGTGCAACTGGGTTCAGACGATCATCTGAACTTACTGTACATGAACGAGTTCACACTGGGGAAAGGCCGTTCACCTGCTCCAAATGTGGGAAGGGATTCACCCAGTCATCCAACCTGCTGACACACCAGCTAGTTCACACTGGGGAGAGGCCCTTCACCTGCTCTGAATGTGGAAAGGGATTCACACGACCATCCCACTTGCTCACACACCAGCGAGTTCACACCGGTGAGAGGCCATTCACCTGTTCCGTGTGTGGGAAGGGATTTAATCGATCATCCAACCTGCTGAGACACCAGCGAGTTCACACTGGGGAGAGGCCCTTCACCTGTCCCGTGTGTGGGAAGGGATTTACTCATTCATCCAACCTGCTGACTCACCAGCGAGTTCACACTGGGGAGAGGCCCTTCACCTGCTCCGTGTGTGGGAAGAGATTTAATCGATCTTCTAACCTGCTGACACACCAGCGAATTCACACGTGACTGCACTGTTCAAATTCTGCTGCTGTTAATCAGATTCAGGAGTGAACCTTGTTAATTATGATATTGGGTAAGTGTTGTTGCTAATCACATTATCCGGGCTGGAGTTGACAGAATTGTAAAGTGCCTTTCACAATCTCAGGACATCTCTGTGCGCAGCAAACCTCCACAACAGCAATGTGATCATGACCAGGGATGACCTGTTTTTAGTCAGATTGGTTGAGGGTGAAATATTGCCCTCACCATGGAGTGTGCCCCTGCTCTCCTTAAAAATAGCAGCCATGGGATCTTTCACATCCGCCTGAGAGAGCAGACAGGACCCTCAGTTTAACATCCTCACATCTCCTTATGTGGCTCAGGGTCATCACTCCTGTGAAGCCCTTTGGGATGTTTCTCACTGCGTGAAAGTAGCTTTATAAATGTGAGATGAATGCGACATCACAGACATAGATGTGTTGGGTAAAACTGAACCAGGCGCTGCCTGCAGCTGAGAGCCGAACACACGGGAACCGTCAACAACAATTGGAATGCTGCAGTTTTTATAATACCGTATAAAGAATAAAAGGAACAGCAAAGAATGACTAAAAGATTAATAAAGAGGGAGAAATTAGACTACAAGAGAAAGCTAGCTAGAAATATAAAAACAGGTGGAGTTTCGACAAGTATTTAAAAAGGAAAAGAATCAGTAAAGTGAGCATTGGTCCTCTAGAGAGTGAGTCTGGGGAATTAATAATGGAAAATAAGGAAATGGCGGACAAACACAACAGATTTTAGCACCTGTCTTCACTGCAAAGAATACAAATAACCTGCCAGAAATGATTGTGAATCAGGAGGTGAAAGAGAGAGAGGAACTTAAAACAATTACAGGGAACTTATAACAGGCACCAGGGAAAGGGGACCGAGAATATTATTAGAACTAAAAACTGACAAGTCCCTTGGTCCTGATGGACTTCATCCTAAGGTCTAAAAAGAAGTGGCTGCTGAAATAGTAGATGCATTGGTTTTAATTTTCCAAAATTCCCTAGATTCTGGAAAGATCTCATCAGATTGGAAAATAGTGAATGTGACTCCTCTATTCAAGGAGGGAGACAGAAAGCAGGAAACTACAGGCTAGTTAGTTTAACATCTGTCATTGGCAAAATCCTAGAATCTATTATTCAGGAGGTTCTAATGGGCACTTAAAAAGTCTCAATGTAATCAGGCAGCGTCAACATGGTTTTGTGAAACAGAAATCATGCCTGACTGATTTATAAGTGTTCTTTGGGGAAGTAACAAGCAACAAGGTAAGGGGAACCTGTGGATGTGCTGTACTTCGATTTCCAGAAGGCATTTGACAAAGTGCCACATCAAAGGTTACTGCACAAAATTAGAGCTCATGGTGTAAAGGGCATTACAATTAATTTATGGGGTACAACTCATTTGACCTGATGTCCCCAATTGTGTATTATCTAATAAATCATTTGGTTCACACTAGACTCAATCATCGGAGAAGACTGAATACTTCAGATGGTAAATTTAAAAGATTTATTAACAATTAAAAGGTAGAAAGGTAACAAGTTAAAAAATTAGAAAACTAAGTTTCAATTAACAGTAAAAGGAAAAATCTTAACAACTAAGCAGACTTCTCACACCTTCCTCGGGTGATCAAGCTGAAGGTGTGAAGTGATGCTAACCCTCTGCTCGGCCGTCGACAGTCGATCTTTCAGAATCCCGTCTCAAACACTCAGTGCGTGGATAACATGCCAGCAAAATGGCTTCTCCACACCTTCATTTGATCCCCGTAACTCATATTTTCTTATCTCAAATTAGCCTAACTGTCAAACAATAATTAACTGTCTGCTTATTTATAATTTGTTTCTCACATATGTGAGCATCTTTCCACACAGTAATAAAATGGGGCTACTCCCTATATTTCAGTATCTGATTTTTAATAATTCTTGAATAATGCCTTATTCTTTACCCATCTTTATGTTACTCCCCAAGGACATAAAGACTTCGACTTAGCACAACTCATCTTTTTAGATTGGTCTGTGAAAGATCATTTTACAATGCACTGTCTTATAATGTACATTTAGTACATTTAAAATTATGTGTAAGCATTACAGACTTTCTGTCCCAGGTTATATGTCCAGTCTTTACCAATACATCTATTGATTAATTGATTATCCTTCAACTGTCTCACAGTTGAGTCTCACTACTTTGTTCAATCATTCCTGGCCGGTTTCCATTCATGCAGTAACTGGTTTATATTACTATCACAGAATCACAGTGCAGAAGAGGCCCTTCAGCCCATCATGTCTGCACCGACACATGAGAAACACCTGACCTACCTACCTAATCCCATTTACCAGCACTTGGCCCATAGCCTTGAATGTTATGACGTGCCAAGTGCTCATCCAGGTACTTTTTAAAGGATGTGAGGCAACCCGCCTCCACCACCCTCCCAGGCAGCGCATTCCAGACCGTCACCACCCTCTGGGTAAAAAGGTTTTTCCTCACATCCCCCCTAAACCTCCTGCCCCTCACCTTGAACTTATGCCCCCTTGTGATTGACCCTTCAACTAAGGGGAACAGCTGCTCCCTATCCACCCTGTCCGTGCCCCTCATAATCTTGTACACCTTGATCAGGTCGCCCCTCAGTCTTCTCTACTCCAATGAAAACAACCCAAGTCTATCCAACCTCTCTTCATAACGTGAATATCATCCCAGGCAACATCCTGGTGAATCTCCTCTGCACCCCCTCCAGTGCAATCACATCCTTCCTATAATGTGGCGACCAGAACTGCACACAGTACTCCAGTTGTGGCCTCACCAAGGTTCTATACCACTCCAACATGACTTCCCTACTTTTGTAAACTATGCCTCGATTGATAAAGGCAAATGTCCCTTATGCCTTTTTCACCACCCCACTAACATGCCCCTCCACCTTCAGAGATCTATGGACACACACGCCAAGGTCCCTTTGTTCCTCAGAACTTCCTAGTGCCGTGCCATTCATTGAATACTTCCTTGTCAAATTACTCCTTCCAAAGTGTATCACCTCACACTTTTCAGGGTTAAATTCCATCTGCCACTTATCGGCCCATTTGACCATCCCGTCTATATCTTCCTGTAGCCCAAGACACTCAACCTCACTGTTAACCACCCAGCCAATCTTTGTGTCATCCGCAAACTAACTAATCCTACCCCCCCGCATCATCATCTATGTCATTTATATAAATGACAAATAACAGGGGACCGAGCACAGATCCCCAGATCCCTGTGGTACGCCACTGGACACTGGCTTCCAGTCACTAAAGCATCCTGTCATCACCCTCTGCCTCCTACAACTAAGCCAATTTTGAATCCACCTCATCAAATCACCCTGTATCCCATGTACATTTGCCTTCTTTCTAAGTCTCCCATGTGGGACCTTGTCAAAGGCTTTGCTGAAATCCATATAAACTACATCAACTGCACTACCCTCATCGACACACCTGGTCACCTCCTCAAAAAATTCAATCAAATTTGTTAGGCATGACCTCCCTCTGACAAAGCCATGCTGACTATCCCTGATCAAACCTTGCCTCTCCAAGTGGAGATAGATACTCTCCTTCAGAAATTTCTCCAATAGTTTCCCTGACGTGAGACTCACTGGCCTGTAGTTCCCTGGCTTACCTCTACAACACTTCTTAAATAGTAGAACCACATTAGCTCTTCTCCAGTCCTCTGGCACCTCCCCCTTGGCCAGAGAGGAATTAAAAATTTGGGTCAGAGCCCCTGCGATCTCCTCCCTTGCCTCCCTCAGCAGTCTGGGACACAAATCATCCGGACCTGAAGATTTGTTCACTTTTAAGCCTGCCAACACCTCCAATACCTTGTCACTCCCCATATCAATTTGCTTAAGAACCTTGCAGTCTCTCTCCCCGAGTTCAATAACCTTCATCCTCACTCTCTTGGGTGAAGACGGATATGAAGTATTCATTCAACACTCGAGCGATGTCCTCTGGCTCCACCCATAGATTGCCTCCTTTGTCCCTAACGGGGCCTACTCTTTCCCTGGTTATCCTCTTCCCATTGATATACTTATAGAATATCTTGGGATTTTCCCTACTTTTACCAGCCAGAGGTTTCTCATATCCCCTCTTTGCTCTCCTAATTGCCTTCTTAAGCTCCACCCTGCACTGTCTGTACGCCACTAATGCCTCTGCTGATTTGCTTCCCTTGTACCTGCTAAAAGCCTCTCTTTTCCTTCTCATCATAACCTGAACATCTCTGGTCATCCATGTCTCCTGGATTAGTTCAAAATGGCTTCTTGACCTGTTAGCTTACTAACGTCTGTTAGTTCCATCTATGGCCCAATCACAGTTGTTACAATAGACAGTCAAGTCACAATAGTTACATTGACAGCCAACAAAACTGACAAAATTACTCCGGTTACAGTATCTCTCAGGAGGTGGAATCGGTTGATCTGCCGTTCTGCTTTGGGCTGCATTAGAGGGCTTAAGTTGGTGTTTGGTGAGTTGAGGGAGTTCAGTGAAGAGGGAAGGAGGTGATCCTTTCATTTTCTATCTTTTCTCTGCCTGCAGTAGCTGACTCTTACTTTGCTACAGTGGAAGCCTGTAAAGCAGCAGGAGTTAGGTGAGAAAGAGAGAGCCCAAAAAGGCAGAGAGAGGGAGAGCCAGGAGTTTACAGAGAAAATCAAAAGTGACATGACAGGAGTCCCATAAGTTGATTAGTTGGTAAGTATAGGCCTTTCCGGACTCACCACAGAGAAGAGAGACAATTGGTAAGTGACAGGTTGGTTATTATATTGTACCATACTGTAGTAAACAGTTTATATAAAGTTTAAGATATGGGAGTGCAGCTTGGCCATGTGGAATGTGCATCCTGCAAGATGTGGTAACTTGTGCAGGCACAAAGTGCCATCGATGACTATATCTGTAGGAAGTATCACCAGCTGGAGAAACTTGAGCTGCAGGTTGCGGAACTTGAGCAGCGGCTGGAGTCTGTGGTGCAGCGGCTGGAGTCTGTGGTGCATCCACAAGGCTGAGGATTATGTGGATAGCACGTTAAGAAAGGTGGTCACACCACAGCTAAGAAGTACACAGGCAGAGAGGGAATGGGTGATCTCCATCGTACCTGAGAGAAACAGGCAGGAAGTGCAGAAATCCCCTGAGGTTATCTTGCTCTCTAACCGCTTTTCTATTTTGGATACTGCTGAGCAAGATGGTCCCTCAGAGGACTGTAACAAGAGCCAAGATTGTGGCTCAGCTGCACAAGAGAGAGCAGAAAGTGTGGAAAAGGTATAGTGGTAGGGGATTCCATAGTTAGGGGAGCAGACAGTTGTTTCTACAGCTATAGACCTGACTCCAGGATGGTATGTTGCCTCCCTGGTGCCAGGGTCAAGGATGTCACAGAGTGGCTGCAGGACATTCTTTTGGCAGAGGGTGAACAGCCAGAGGTCATGATGCACATTGGGACCAATGACATAGGTAGGAAAAGGAATGAGGTCCTGAAAGCAGATTTTAGGGAGTTAGGGAGGGAATTAAAGAGCAGGACCTCAAGAGTAGTAATCCCAGGATTACTCCCAGTGCCATGTGCTCGTAAACATAACAATAGAAATATTGAGCTGTTCAACATTTGGCTGGAGAAATGGAGTAGGAGGGAGGACTTTAGATTTCTGAGGCATTAGGATTGGTTCTGTGGCAGGTGGGATCTGTACAAGAAGGACAGGTTATACCTTAACAGGACTGGGACTAATGTCTTTGTTGGGAGGTTTGCTAGTGCTGTTGGGGAGGGTTTAAACTAGATTGGGAGAGGGGTAGGAACCTGAAGGAAAAATCAGATTGGAGAGCAGAAAAACTGCCAGTGGGAAGTAGTGAAGTATTAACTGATAAGGGGGATACATCAGAGAGTAGCACCGACGTAAATAGAATACTTAGGGAGTTTGATAGAATCAGAGTAGGGAATAGTAAGTCATTGGATGGGGTCAGATTGGTCAAGACATTGCCCTGAGGAATGAGTCAGCAAATGGCTGTCACTTATTCTGTTCAATTGAAATAGACACAATCTTTGTACATGTTCTTTCTGTCTGCAAAGAACAGGGCCTTGTGTATTAATATATGTAGCTTCCAGTAGACGCAATGCACCACATTGCAAGCCTGACTGGCAATCTTAAATTGGTTGTGAGTGTAATTCTAAGTTCATTGAGAGTTACTTAGCAAATGTCCAATTGTAGAATCACATCTAATGTTGGCCACTGTGTTTTGAGTTTTGCAAGCACGGGCTGGTTGTCTACAGTCTGTACCCTGCCCGTTGTGAACAGCGGCTGGGACATGCAGTTTGATAAGATCTGCCAGTCTTTGGGATGTACAGCCTACATACCCAGCATCACACTGGCACTGAAATTTATATACCACATTACTCATTTGTGTGATAGGTAAAATGTCTTTTTGGCTTGATGGCAGCATTCTGTTAGTGGTGACTACCATTCATGTTGCTGCTACATAGTAGCAGCATGAAACTGCTAGCTTCATCTGTTGCATACATTTTTCAGATACCTTGCCCTTCCTGAGGTAGACTGGGCACTTTTCAGGGTCGAAAGTGACAGCAGAAAGTTCTCAGTACCATTTGAACTTAAATTCCAATTTTGTTCATTTGAGACTTTAACCATTCAGGCAATAGGAAACAAGTGATTCAGGAAACTTTAATAAGTTCTAAGTTCATACTTATCACAGCAGGGCAGTGACTTTACAGGCGTACTACGGTTCTTGCTTCCCGGTTCAGCTTTGGATGCAGGTCGACACTTGGTCTTCTTTCTCTCTCTGGAGCCTTCTGGTTTTCTGCTTTCAGCCAACAAGCAGTTTTCAGTTTCAAATTCAGCGCGGCTTGGTGAAAGCTGCTGCTTATTAACTCATTACAAGTCACAATCCACAGTATGATCAATGATATTGCATTCTGATTGGCCTAAACAAGGCGAGGCTATTTTCTAAGTGGCTCAAGGGGTGTGTGATCAATCTGTGATTGGTTCCCAAGGGTGATTGTCATCGATTGATGTCACCTACCAGTATCCCCAGACTGGTTCCTTAAAATTCCAGTTACTTATAGGATCATCCTCCTCATTAAAGTTTGTTTCTGTTATTTTAATAACTTCTTACCAAGATAAAATGAGGTTTTATGATATCTTCCTTGGCTATTTGTTCAATATGCTGTCATGCCTCATGAATGATACCTTGAGATGGTTGTCTCAAACTTTGCTGAATTGGTGCAGGTTCGTTATTAAATCAAAACCTTTATCAGTGACTTTCGAGGCCATTTGCTAGGTGTTTCTTTTTTGTGCTGTTGGTAATTGTTACTCTACTTTTAAAACAAAGGATAGAATAGAAAAGTTGCTTAAAACTATGTAGGCCTATTACAGAAGATTACAAAATAGGTAATACTTAAAAGTTATAAGAGTGCATATAAAATATAAGTGCATATCAATAATTAGTGTTTAAAATGTAAGGTCGTAAAGTCTCCTTCTACATTCAGTTATTACATAGTCTTGAGTGATAAAAGTCTAAAAGGATTATACAGTTACAAAACACAATGTTATAAAAATTAACAACAAAGATTAATACAAAGAATACATTGAGCCAAATGTAATTGCTTTCTTCGAAAACACTATGAATTAAAACTAGCTTAATGTAGAACACAGCTGTTGTTATTCTTTCCCTCCTCTCTACAATAAATCTTTCCTAACTTTCCTTTGCTGATAACACCAGGTTTCGATAAGGTATTACGATGTGGGGGGATGTAAGCTTGCCCGTTCAACCTTGAAAGTGGCAAGTTCTCACAATGTGGCTCTGTGAAATGGAAATGCATACAACAGGGGCCTCTTCAGCAGTTGTTCTGTAATTAACTCATTAGTATGTTACCTCCATTGTGTCTAAAGTCCTGTAGTGCCTTTATCTGTCAAGTGAAGCTAAGCAGAGTCACATGATACTAAATGCTGACGTCCTCTATTGGTTACAGTTTAAAAGGATAATATACCATAAAGTTAATTGATCAATATAATTTGATCATGTGATCTAAACTAAGACTAATCAATAAACATCAATTTCCCTATATGGCCTTAGGCCCGTTCATGAGTTTGCATGATATACAGCACAAAACGATTTGATCAGGGTGGCCATTATTCCTCAGGATGCCTTTGATGCGCCCTATTTACAAGGTTGTCGATAGGGCCAGTCTTATAGTGTGTGCAGCTGTAAGAATCCCAATGCGTATATTGACCAATGAAGGCTCCATCCTGTACTCAAATTCACCTTTGAAATGGAGCAGTCAAATGAACTCCCTTTCCTTGACGTACGAGTTGAGAAATCTGCCAGGGGGTTATCTACCACGGTCTACCACAGGCCTACCTTCAATGTGCTAAGAATTATGCTGACAGCCAATTTAAGATTGTCAGTTGGGCTTGAAATGTGGCACTTTTGTATGTACAGGAAGCTACATATATTAATACATAGGTCCCTGTTCTTTGCAGGCAGAAAGAACAAGTACATACATTGAATCGCTGACTCATTCCTCAGGGCAATGTCTTGACCAATCAGGGTCAAGCTGCCTGGTTTAAATTTCAAACAATGCTTGGAAGCTAACTGTCAGTCACCATCAGTGGTGCATTCCCCATGGCAATGCCACTTCACATACAGTATAAATTGTTGTTACACCCTTATATTGATATTCTTGCAAGTGTCCTGATGAGTGCAAGATGAAAAGCTTAGACGTGTCTCCTTTTCCAGTCTTAATGTTTAAAAATAAAGATCCAGCCACTACAATATAATTGTCTTTTGCATTGAGTGACTAATGATAACTTAATCAAGGGTCATTACTGAATAATCATATGTTTTATGATGGGCTTTAATACAAAATGAACATATAGTCAATAAAGTGAAGTTGCAGAATGTGAAAAGGCAACAATCCTTGTAGAGGTTAAGATGGCTTCCTTGACCTTGTTACTTATAACAGTGAATATATTATGAAAGCGATTGATTTTTAAAACTGAATTTCATTACGCAGACCTGCCTACAGTTTCCTACATTATACCATTGACTACACTTCAAAACTGCTGCATTGGCTGTAAAACGCTTTAGGGAGTCCTGTGGTCCTGAGAGGTGCTACAGAAATGCATTTTTTTCTGATTGTCCACAAACTTGGATATATTTCAATCTCTTCCTCAAAACCATTGATAAAGATTGAGCCTTAATTTTGTGTAATAATCACGTCTTTGATACCATCTCGAATGCTATGTGAAACTTCAAACACACTATATCCTGAATTATTTGTTTTAGAACAGTAAGTTGTTGTGATTTAGAATTCACTCCCTGAAAACTTTGCGAGAAGCAGATTCAGCTCGATCTTTTAAAAGGGAACTGGACAGATTTTTGAAAGCAAAAGTAAACTGCAGGGCGACTGAATTAATTGGGTAGTTTTTCAAAGAGCCAGCATGAGCACGATGGGCCTAATGTGCTCCATCTCTGCTCTCTGAGTCTTGTAGCCATTTAAAGTGAGTGGCAAAGACCTGGAATCTGCTTCCAATGAGAGTGATAGAAGCAGAGATGATGGAGTGATTTTGAAAGGAAATTGGGTGGGCACTTGTGGGAAATAAACCTACAGGCATGTGGGGATGGAATGGGACAATAGGACTGACCAGTTTACTCTGGACAGCTGTCATGCAATTGATTGGCTGAATGGTCCCATTCCTTATCTTAATGATTCTATGACATAAAGAGAGGAATTTCAGCTGCTCCAGTCTCTCCAACTAACTGAAGTCTGTCATCTTGTAAATCCTGTTTCCAGCCTCTCAAAGAATTTCACATCTTTCCTTAAATGTTGGCCCATATATAGGGTTCCTTTCTAGAGGGACAGAATTGAGAAGCAGGGAGGTTATGCTACTGGTATAAGATGCTAGTTCACTAGATACTAGGGAGGTCAACTTGTTTAGGACCATGTTAGACTGCACTGGGAGTAGTGTCAATATTTGTGATTTCCATTTAGAAGAAGGAAATAGAGGCACTGGAGAAGGGGCAATAAAAACTCACAAGAATAATACTAGAACTGAGAGCATTTAACCCTCAGGAAAGGCTGGGGGACTTTTCTCTAGAAAAGAGAAGGCTGAAGGGTGACCTGATGGAAGTCCTTAAGATTATGAAGGGGTTCAATAATCCAATAGGGATTTCATGAGAAACCTCCTTACCCAGCAAGTGGTGAGAAAGTGGAACTCACTACCGCAGCGAGTGGTTGAGCTGAATAACATGAATACATTGAAGAGGAAGCTAGATACATACATGAGAGAGACAGGAATAGAAGGATATGCTGATGGAGAAGATGAAGAGGGTGGGTAGAAGCCCATGTGGAGCATAAGTACTGACATAGACCAATTGTGCTGACTGGCCTGGCCTGTGCTATAGACTCCATGGAACAGAGACAAATGTATATATTTTAGATCTACCTGTCGTGGTAGGAAAAACACGATTTATTATCCTGGATAAAATAAATTTTCTTCATCAGCTTTTGTGGATCATTTCAGTGGAAATATGCACTCCCAGGCTCAAAGAGCATCAGCCCACTGGAAGCAAAGTTGAGAGACCAGCCAGTCCAGCAGAAAGAAACCCTCTGACCCTCCCACTTCACCAACTGTCAGAATGAACATTGTTCAGTCCTGGATGTGGTTAACAGAATCACAGAATTGTTATGGCATAAGAGGCCACTCGGCCCATCCAGTCTGCACTGGCTCTCCGAATGAACATTATGACTTAGTGCCATTGACCTGCCTTTTTCCCGTATCCTTGCACATTTTTTCCATTCAAATAATCATCCAATGTCCTCTTGAATGCCTCGATTGAACCTGCCTCCATCACACTCCCAGGCTGTCCATTCCAGACTCAAACCACTCGCTGCGTGAAAAGGTTTTTCCTCTCACATCACATTTGCTTCTTTTGCAACTCACTTTAAATCTTTGCCCCCTCATTCTTGACCCTTCTTTGAGTGGGAACAGTTTCTCCCCATGTGCTCTGTCCAGCCCCCTCATAATTTTGGACACCTCTATCAACTCTCCTCTTAGCCTTCCCTACTCCAAGGAGAACAGTTCCAACCTCTCCAACCTATCCTCATAACTGAAATTTCTGATCCCTGGAGCCATTCCCGTAAACCTCTTCTGCACTGTCTCTAATCCATTCACATCCTTCCTATAGTATGGTGCCCAGAACTGTACACAATACTCCAGCTGAGGTCGAACTAGTAGCTTATACCAGTAGCAATAACAGCAGAATCCAGCCCCTGTAATCACTTGTGAACTCGCTGGTGTCTCAACAGGTTGGCTAACTGAGTGAATCCTTTCCCACAGTCAGAACACGTGAACGGCCTCTCCCCAGTGTGAACTCGCTGGTGTGTCAACAAGTTGTATGAATTACTGAACTCCTTCCCACAAGCAGAGCAAGTGAATGGTCTCTCCTCAGTGTGAACTCGCTGGTGTCTCAGCAGGCTAGATAACTGAGTGAATCCTTTCCCACACACAGAGCAGGTGAATGGCCTCTCCCCAGTGTGGATTCGCTGGTGTGTCTGCAGGGCGGAAAAATGAGCGAATCCCTTCCCACACTCAGAGCAGGTGAATGGCCTCTCCCCGGTGTGAACTCGCTGGTGTGTCAGCAGGTTGGATGACCGAGTGAATCCCTTCCCACACACAGAGCAAGTGAATGTCCTCTCCCCTGTGTGAACTCGCTGGTGTGTCAGCAGGTTGGATGACCGAGCGAATCCCTTCCCACACAGAAAGCACGTGAATGGCCTCTCCCCGGTGTGAATGCGTCGATGAATTTCGAGTGCAGAAGGGGACTGGAATCCCTTCCCACAGTCCCCACATTTCCACCGTTTCGCCATGGTGTGGGTGTCCTTGTGACTCTCCAGGTTCGACGATCAGTTGAGGACTCATCCACAAACAGAACACGTGTACAGTCTCTCCATGCTGTGAATGGTCTGATGTTTTTGTCAAGCTGTGTAAATGGTTAATATTGTTTCCACAGTCAGTGCACGAGAACACTCTCACGTGGGCGTGTGCATCTTGATGCTTTTCCAGTCACATTGAACTTTAAGACCTTATGAAGCAATCAGAACAGACAAACATTTCTCCATTAGATTCAAAGGCTGATGATATTCAGGTCCCGATGAATTGAGTGACTCCGTCAGATCTTGACGTGATGTTTGGTTTGAGATTTCTGACTACAAATCCTCCCCTTCTAATATCCTGTAAAAGGAGTTTAGAAAAGTCATCACTGTCAGTAAAGGTGAGAAATTCAGAACAGGCAATTCTCGTTACTACGGCACATTCTTTCATCTCTTGTTCCCTCACACCTGTAAATCTCTATCCCACACACAATCGCTCCATTCTCATTCTGCTGTGCCAAATATTCACCGTCGCAATTCTCCTGAACAGATCCATGCTCACTGCTTCCTTTCCTGGAGAGATTATAAGAAATGGATAAGGAGAAGGCCATTCATCCCATCAAGCCTGCTCCACCATTCAATAAGATCCTACTTGATCTGATGTGGCCTTAACTGCACATTCCTGCCTGTCCCCATAATGCTGACTCCCTTGTCGGTCAAAAATGTGTCCAACTCAGCTTTGAATGTGTTCAATGACCCAGCCTGCAGTACTCCCTGTGGAAGAGAATTCCAAAGAGTAATGCCCCCTGAGAGAAGAAATTCCTCCCCACCTTAAATGAGAGAACACTTATTTTTATACTGTGACCCCTAATTCTAGAATCCCCTGCGAGGTGAAGCATTCTCCAAGCATCTACCCTGTCAAACAGCCTCAGGATCCTATTTGTTTCAATAAAATCACCTCTCATTCTTCTGAACTCCATTGAGTTAAGGTTTAACCAGCTCAGCATTTTCTCATATTACTGTACTGTCACGTTAAATACCAGCCATTACCTGGACAAACCACCCTTTTTACTGAGTCCTGGGGCAACCTTTCTAGAGTCTCCACCCTGCCTGGATTCACCTCCTTCCCTCAATTCCCGCAATTCAACAATTTAAGCCCAGAATTAGAAAATAAATAGAAATGAGGAAACATTGATTTCCCCACAGATGTTACCCAGAGGAGGACGTTTTAGTCCGAAGCTCATTGTCCAACGATGCATTGTGACGTCCACCATGGAACCTTGCCTGAATCAGCCAATGGGAATCACTCTGCCCCGCGGTGACGTCTTCGGGTTGCAGTCTGCAGGCCAGGCGCGCGGACACGGGAGTCCCACCCCTACCCATTGTTCCCGCTCCCCCTGCACCTCCTCGAGCCAAGGTTTCCGGGTAACCAGCTGACGGCCCCGGCCAGAACGAGAAGCCGCACGGCGAATTCCCCCTCCCCCCACTGTCTACGGCGGTTGGCTGGGTCCAAAAATAGATCGAGAGTGACCGCTGGCGGCAGCCGCACTGCGCCTGCTCCGGACAGCTCGGGTC
The DNA here is from genome assembly GCF_964194155.1 of Cetorhinus maximus. Classification (NCBI taxonomy): domain Eukaryota; kingdom Metazoa; phylum Chordata; class Chondrichthyes; order Lamniformes; family Cetorhinidae; genus Cetorhinus; species Cetorhinus maximus. The sequence goes on along the minus strand of NW_027600114.1, from coordinate 3,990 downwards.
AGCAGCGCTTTCTGCGTCTGCGTCTGCGCACTGGGGGGGAGTTTACAAAATGTCTTCCCTTCATTTATTTCTGAGTTTGATTTTAAACAGCACAGCGTTTGTTATTAACTTCACACAGACACTAAACCTTCCTCCTCTGTCCAACATCTGTGAGTAAAACACTTTATTTCCCCCCTGGGAAATACAGAGAGTTGTGGGAATCTGTAACTGGAATTAGTGCCAAATATGCTGAGGGGGGAAATGCTGGTGATTTTGTGGAACCTGTTTTTTATTGTATAAACTGTTTAAAGTCAAATTTATCCTGTCTGTTCAAATCCTGTTTGTCTGTTAATGCATGTTTCATTTGTGTTGATTTTAGTTTGATTGTTACAGTAAAAATTTAAAAAGTGAAACCTTGTCCTTCGGTTTATTCCATTGGGTTTGTCTGGGAATGTGTTTATTTTAAGGTTATCGGTCTCCATGGGAATCATAACAACAAAGATATGTCTAGTGTTGTTATATGTTACATATTAGGTATAATATTTATGGTTCTATAACACATTTTGTTATTTTTAATCTTCTAATATAGTACTGTAGCTACATTATATATTTCCAGTCACATAGTCATTGCGGCACAGAAGGATTCTATTTGACAACTCAAGTCCATGCCGACTCCCTGTATAGCAATCCAGTCAGCCCCATTCCCCTTTTATATCTTGGTTCCCCGGCAAGTTCATTTTTTCAAGTGCACATCCAATTTCATTTTGAATCATTGATTGTCTTCACTTCCACCAGGTCATGACCACTCACTGTATAAATGGAGCTTTTCCGCACATTGCCCCCTCCACATCTAACCAAGTGATACGGGACTGTACATTATATTCATTTTTAGTCTAGTAACATAAACATATTTATATTAGGCTGACAGCCTGCATGAAGATTTTCAGGTCTCTGTGTCCAGTACAGGAAGCAGTGAGCATGGATTTGTCGATCAGCATGAATCAGAGCCTTCAGGAGAATTGGGAGGGTGTGTTTTCGGTACAGCAGAGTGAGGATAGTGGGAGAGTGTGGGACTGAGGTTTACAGCTTTTGGGGATTGAGGGAGGAAAGAATGTTCCATAGAAATTAGAATTGTCTATTCTGAATTTCTATCCTTTACTGACAGTGATCACTTTTGTAAACTCCTTTTACAGGATATTAGAAGAGGAGGATTTACAGACAGAAATATCAAACCAAACATCACGTCAAGATTTGACAAAGTTACCCAACGCATTGGGACGTGAATGACATCAGCCTATGAATTTAGAAGGAGAAATGTCTGCCTGTTTCAAAAGGTTTTAAACATTAATCTAACTTGAAAAGCACTGAGATGCACACACCCTCGTGAATGTGTGCCACTGCACTGACTATGAAAGGAGCTTTAACCAGTTACAGAGCTGAAAAACATTCACAGCAGGGAAAAACCAGATACGTGTTGTGTGTGTGGATGAGGCTTCAACTGACTGTAGAACTTGGAGAGACACAAGGACCCCCACACCATGGAGAAACCATGGAAATGTGGGGACTATGGGAAGGGATTCCGTGCCCCGCTGTGAACTGGAAACTCATCACCGCAGCCACAGCGGGGAGAGGCCGTTCATCTGCTCCGTGTGTGGAAAGGGATTCATTGATTCATCCACCGTGCAGAGACATCAGCGAGTTCACACTGGGGAGAGACCATTCACCTGCTCTGAGTGTGGGAAGGGATTCACACGGTCATCTGCCCTGCGGAAGCATGAGCGATTTCACACTGGTGAGGGGCTGTTCACCTGCTCTGAGTGTGGGAAGGGATTCACTCACTCATCCCTCCTGCTTACACACCAACGTATTCTCACCAGGCAGAGGCGTTTCACCAGCTCCATGTGTGGGAAGGGATTCAGTCAGCCCAGTCCGCTGGGGCACCAAGGTACTCAGACCAATGAGAAACCTGTTCAATGCTCTGACTGTGGGAACTGCTTTACACATTATGTGCTGGTGGACCATCAGGTAGGAATTCACACTGAGGAGAGACTGTTCAGCTGCTGTCACTGCACAAAGACCTTTAGAATGTCACATGATTTACTGAGACATCAGCGAGTTCACACCAGGGAGAAGCCGTTCACCTGTTCTGACTGTGGGAAGGGACTCGGCGATTCATCCAACCTGCAGAGACATCAGCGAGTTCACAGTGGAGAGAAGCCGTTCACCTGCTCCGTGCGTGGGAAAGGATTCAGTGATTCATCCAACCTGCTGAGGCACCAGCGAGTTCACAATGGAGAGATTTGTTCACCTGCTCAGTTTGTGGGAAGGAATTCACTCATTCATCCGAGCTGCTGAGACACCATGGCAGTCACACCAATTAGAGCCTTTTAGATGCTCTGACCGTTGGTGTTAATTGTATCAATTGAGGTTAAGTATCTACAGGTGAAGGGCATTGATTGGATGGTTACATAAGCCCATATAAGAGACACTTACTGACATAGAGTGGAGTCAGGAGGCCTATACCTGTAATGTTTCACTCTGTGAATAAATCTATACCAAGTAAAGATTGGCTGCAGTTTCTTCTTTTACCATAAGGCTGTCAGTACTATAATATGTTAACAGAGAATGTTTGTCTAATGGTGAAGGTTTGAAACTCAAGGAAAATAAGATTTCACACAGAGTCCTACAATCCTAGCATCTTTTGTGAGAAATGGCTGAAAGCAAGTGGAAATTGTTAGGGTCTGATTACCCACGAATGCTCTCGGAGTCTGAGCCATACGACCAGTGGAAGAATGAAGTGGACACAGATTACGTCTCAACCAAGGAGGAAACAAGGTACGGTCTTGGCATTGTCACTACTCTCAAAAGAAAGCCAAACACCTTGTTTTAACCAATAAAGCTACACAACAAGATTTCACTTGTTTTTTTTACCAAAACAAACTTTATTGTACATAAAAGAACTAAACAAAGCAAGTACTAATAACTTAATATGGTTTATAACTACATATGTTGTGCCCTCAGGTTTACATCTTAGTTTCCCCATGATTCTCTCATAAGGCACATCAAGTATGTCACAGTGCTCTGGAGAATTCTCCTCAGTTCCAGCTATTCTCAGAGGTTAAACTTTCATTTATCATCTCTTGATTGTGGCTGCTCAGTTCCTTGTTATTTTTCCAATGCTTCCAAGCTAATCTGCTGTGTAGGTCACTGGTAAAAAATCTTCTTTCGCCATTTTAAGAATGTCACTCAAAATGTTATGACCACAGCTGATGTTATTGCTGAGCAAGCCAGACTCCTGAGTGAAGTCTGTCTTGCTGATAATAAACTTTTTTTGCGAAAACAAGGAGGAAGAGCAACTGACCTCAAAAGCACAGAACTCCAGTCATAGCTTTAGAATTTTTTTAATTAAAGGATTTATTAAAAAGGAAAGCTTAAGCACACAAGATAAAAGTTAAAACAGCCTTCCAGAACAACCCTCAAAAACATGCTTTGTCAAAAGTAGACAACTGCACTACCTTTTTGGCAGCAACCCCTGACAGATTTTGACCATAAAAACCCAGTAAACATTACCCATGTCAAGGAATTATTCTCACTTTACCAAAGGTGTACCTCACGGATTCTCAGGCACTTCCACTCTGATATGGAATTCCAAAAGGAGGTTCAGAAATAAACTGTTTCCTAAAACAAAGACTTCTGGCTTAACACTGGGTGGCTCCCTCCAATTCTAAACTTTTACAGTTTCTCAGCCGCTCACACACAGAGAAGCTGAACCTCAGTGGGTTCCCCCACAGCAACCCTCAACAGTTAAACACCCCTTTCCTTAAATATCTTTTTCCCCTTTCATCTCAGGTTCCATTGTCCTGAAACACCTCTTTGAAATTCAACTTCTCCAAATATAAAAATATTTCATGTTTTCTGTTTTGCCTCTACTTTTGGGTCAATAAAATTTAATATGCCTTCCCCTATTTACTCATGGAATCCCTGTTAGATGTAAATGTCCCCTGTTACTTC
>NW_027600113.1:0-18213 GCF_964194155.1 Cetorhinus maximus | reverse complement strand
TCTCTCTCTCTCCTTTCCCAATCTGTCTGTCTCTCTCTGCTTTCCATCTCTGTTTGTCTCTCTCTCTCTCCTTTCCCACTCTGTTTGTCTCTCTCTCTCTCCTTTCCCACTCTGTCTGTCTCTCTCTCTCCTTTCCCACTCTGTCTGTCTCTCTCTCTCTCTCCTTTCCCACTCTGTCTGTCTCTCTCTCTCTCTCCTTTCCCACTCTGTCTGTCTCTCTCTCCTTTCCCACTCTGTCTGTCAGTCTCTCTCTCTCCTTTCCCACTCTGTCTGTCTCTCTCTCTCCTTTCCCACTCAGTCTGTCTCTCTCTCTCTCTCTCCGTTCCCACTCTGTCTGCCTCTCTCTCTCCTTTCCCACTCTATCTGTCTCTCTCTCTCTCTCCGTTCCCACTCTGTCTGTCTCTCTCTCTCCTTTCCCACTCTGTCTGTCTCTCTCTCTCCTTTCCCACTCTGTCGGTCTCTCTCTCCTTTCCCACTCTGTCTCTCTCTCTCCTTTCCCACTCTGTCTCTCTCTCCCTTCCCACTCTGTCTCTCTCTCTATTTCTCTCCTTTCCCACTCTATGTGCGTTTGTCCCAGTCTCTCATTTCCCACTCGGTCTGTTGTTCTCTCTCTATTCTCACTCTCTGACTGTCTCTCTCTCTCTCCTTCCATACTCTGTCTGTCTGTCTCTCTCTCGCTCTCTCTCTCTCCTTTCCCACTCTGTCTGTCTCTCTCTCCTTTCCCACTCTGTCCGACACTCTCTCTCCTTTCCCACTCGGTCTGTCTCTCTCTCTCTCTCTCTCTCCGTTCCCACTCTGTCTGTCTCTCTCTCTCCTTTCCCACTCTATCTATCTCTCTCTCTCTCTCCGTTCCCACTCTGTCTGTCTCTCTCTCTCCTTTCCCACTCTATCTGTCTCTCTCTCTCCTTTCCCACTCTCTGTCTGTCTCTCTCTCCTTTCCCACTCTCTGACTGTCTCTCTCTCTCCTTTCCCACGCTGTCTGTCTCTCTGTCTCTCCGTTCCCACTCTTTCTGTGGTTCCCTCTCCTTTCCCACTCTGTCTGTCTCCCTCTCTCTCTCTTTCCCACTCTGCCTGTCTCTCTCTCTCTCCTTTCCCACTCTGTCTGTGTCTGTCTCTCTCTCTCTCCTTTCCCAATCTGTCTGTCTCTCTCTCCTTTCCATCTCTGTTTGTCTCTCTCTCTCTCCTTTCCCACTCTGTCTGTCTCTCTCTCCTTTCCCACTCTGTCTGTCAGTCTCTCTCTCTCCTTTCCCACTCTGTCTGTCTCTCTCTCTCCTTTCCCACTCGGTCTGTCTCTCTCTCTCTCTCTCCGTTCCCACTCTGTCTGCCTCTCTCTCTCCTTTCCCACTCTATCTGTCTCTCTCTCTCTCTCCGTTCCCACTCTGTCTGTCTGTCTCTCTCCTTTCCCACTCTGTCTATCTCTCTCTCTCCTTTCCCACTCTGTCGGTCTCTCTCTCTCCTTTCCCACTCTGTCTCTCTCTCTCTTTCTCTCCTTTCCCACTCTATGTGCGTTTGTCCCTGCCTCTCCTTTCCCACTCGGACTGTTGTTCTCTCTCCTTTCTCACTCTCTGACTGTCTCTCTCTCTCTCTCCTTTCATACTCTTGTCTGTCTGGTCTCTCTCTCTCTCTCTCTCCTTTCCCACTGTTTCTGTCTCTCCTTTCCCACTTTGTCTCTCTCTCCGGTTCCACTCTGTCTCACTCTCTCCTTTTCCACTCTGTCTGTCTCTCTCTCCTTTTCCACTTTGTCTGTCTCTCTCTCCTTTCCCACTGTGTCTCCCTCTCCGTTCCCACTGTGTGCCTCTCTCTCTCCTTTCCCACTCTGTCTCTCTCCTTTCCCACTCTGTCTGTCTCTCTCCTTTCCCACTTTGTCTCTCTCTCCTTCCCAACTCTGTCTCTCTCTCCTTTCCGACTCTGTCTCTCTCTCCTTTCCCACTCTGTCTCTCTCTCCTTTCCCACTCTGTCTCTCTCTCCTTTCCCACTCTGTCTCTCTCTCCTTTCCCACTCTGTCTCTCTCTCCTTTCCCACTCTGTCTCTCTCTCCTTTCCCACTCTGTCTCTCTCTCCTTTCCCACTCTGTCTGTCTCTCCATTCCCACTCTGTCTCTCCCTCCTTTCCCACTCTGTCTCTCTCTCATTTCCCACTCTGTCTCTCCCTCCTTTCCCACTCTGTCTCTCTCTCCTTTCCCACTCTGTCTCTCTCTCCTTTCCCACTCTGTCTCTCTCTCCTTTCCCACTCTGTCTCTCTCTCCTGTCCCACTCTGTTTCTCTCTCCTTTCCCACTTTCTGACTGTCTCTCTCTCTCCTTTCCCACTCTGTCTGTCTCTCTCTCTCTCCTTTCCCACTCTGTCTGTCTCTCTCTCTCCTTTCCCACTCGGTCTGTCTCTCTCTCTCTCCGTTCCCACTCGGTCTGTCTCTCTCTCCGTTCCCACTGGGTCTGTCTCTCTCTCTCTCCTTTCCCACTCTGTCTATCTCTCTCTCTCTCCTTTCCCACTCTGTCTGTCTCTCTCTCTCCTTTCCCACTCGGTCTGTCTCTCTCTCTCTCCTTTCCCACTCTGTCTGTCTCTCTCTCCTTTCCCACTCTATCTGTCACTCTCTCTCTCCTTTCCCACTCGGTCTGTCTCTCTCTCTCTCTCTCTCTCTCCGTTCCCACTCTGTCTGTCTCTCTCTCTCCTTTCCAACTCTATCTGTCTCTCTCTCTCTCTCCGTTCCCACTCTGTCTGTCTCTCTCTCTCCTTTCCCACTCTATGTGTCTCTCTCTCTCCTTTCCCACTCTGTCGGTCTCTCTCTCTCCTTTCCCACTCTGTCTCTCTCTCTCCTTTCCCACTCTGTCTCTCTCTCCCTTCCCACTCTGTCTCTCTCTCTCTTTCTCTCCTTTCCCACTCTATGTGCGTTTGTCCCTGCCTCTCCTTTCCCACTCGGTCTGTTGTTCTCTCTCCTTTCTCACTCTCTGACTGTCTCTCTCTCTCTCCTTTCATACTCTTGTCTGTCTGGTCTCTCTCTCTCTCTCTCTCTCCTTTCCCACTGTTTCTGTCTCTCCTTTCCCACTTTGTCTCTCTCTCCGGTTCCACTCTGTCTCACTCTCTCCTTTTCCACTCTGTCTGTCTCTCTCTCCTTTTCCACTTTGTCTGTCTCTCTCTCCTTTCCCACTGTGTCTCCCTCTCCGTTCCCACTGTGTGTGTCTCTCTCTCTCCTTTCCCACTCTGTCTCTCTCCTTTCCCACTCTGTCTGTCTCTCTCCTTTCCCACTTTGTCTCTCTCTCCTTCCCAACTCTGTCTCTCTCCTTTCCCACTCTGTCTCTCTCTCCTTTCCCACTCTGTCTCTCTCTCCTTTCCCACTCTGTCTCTCTCTCCTTTCCCACTCTGTCTCTCTCTCCTTTCCCACTCTGTCTCTCTCTCCTTTCCCACTCTGTCTGTCTCTCCATTCCCACTCTGTCTCTCCCTCCTTTCCCACTCTGTCTCTCTCTCATTTCCCACTCTGTCTCTCTCTCCTTTCCCACTCTGTCTCTCTCTCCTTTCCCACTCTGTTTCTCTCTCTCTTTCTCTCCTTTCCCACTCTGTGTGTGCGTTGTCTCTCTCTCTCCCCTTTCCCACTCTGTGCCTCTCTCTCCTTTCCCACTCTCTGTCTCTCTTTCTCCTTTCCCACTCTCTGTCTCTCTCTCTCTCTCTCTCCTTTCCCACTTTGTCTCTCTCTCCTTTTCCACTCTGTCTGTCTCGCTCTGCTTTCCCACTCTGTCTTTCAGTCTCTCTCTCCTTTCCCACTCTGTCTCACTTTCTCCTTTCCCACTGTGTGTCCCTCTCTCTCCTTTCCCACTATGTCTCTCTCTCCTTGCCCACTCTGTCTCTCTCTCCTTTCCCACTCTGTCTCTCTCTCCTTTCCCACTCTGTCTCTCCCTCCTTTCCCAATCTGTCTCTCTCTCCTTTCCCACTCTGTCTCTCTCTCCTGTCCCACTCTGTTTCTCTCTCCTTTCCCACTTTCTGACTGTCTCTCTCTCTCCTTTCCCACTCTGTCTGTCTCTCTCTCTCTCCTTTCCCACTCTGTCTGTCTCTCTCTCTCCTTTCCCACTCGGTCTGTCTCTCTCTCTCCGTTCCCACTCGGTCTGTCTCTCTCTCCGTTCCCACTGGGTCTGTCTCTCTCTCTCTCCTTTCCCACTCTGTCTGTCTCTCTCTCTCCTTTCCCACTCGGTCTGTCTCTCTCTCTCTCTCCTTTCCCACTCTGTCTGTCTCTCTCTCCTTTCCCACTCTGTCTGTCACTCTCTCTCCTTTCCCACTCGGTCTGTCTCTCTCTCCGTTCCCACTGGGTCTGTCTCTCTCTCTCTCCTTTCCCACTCTGTCTGTCTCTCTCTCTCCTTTCCCACTCGGTCTGTCTCTCTCTCTCTCTCCTTTCCCACTCTGTCTGTCTCTCTCTCCTTTCCCACTCTGTCTGTCCCTCTCTCTCCTTTCCCACTCTGTCTCTCTCTCCTTTCCCACTCTGTCTGTCTCTGTCTCTCCTTTCCCACTCTGTCTGTTGTTCTCTCTCCTTTCCCACTTTCTGACTGTCTCTCTCTCTCTCCTTTCCCACTCTGTCTGTCTCTCTCTCTCCTTTCCCACTCTGTCGGTCTCTCTCTCTCCTTTCCCACTCTTTCTCTCTCTCTCCTTTCCCACTCTGTCTCTCTCTCTCCTTTCCCACTCTGTCTCTCTCTCTCCCTTCCCACTCTGTCTCTCTCTCTATTTCTCTCCTTTCCCACTCTTTGTGTGTTTGTCCCTGTCTCTCCTTTCCCACTCTGTGTGTTTGTCCCTGTCTCTCCTTTCCCACTCTGTCTGTTGTTATCGCTCCTTTCTCATTCTCTGACTGTCTCTCTCTCCTTTCATTCTCTGTCTGTCTGTCTGTCTCTCTCACTCTCTCTCTCTCCTTTCCCACTTTGTCTCTCTCTCCTTTTCCACTCTGTCTCTCTCTCTCCTTTTCCACTCTGTCTGTCTGTCCCTCTCTCCTTTCCCACTGTGTCATTCTCTCTCTCCTTTCCCACTCTGTCTCTCTCCTTTCCCACTCTGTCTCTCTCCTTTCCCACTCTGTCTCTCTCTCCTTTCCCACTGTGTCTCTCTCTCCTTTCCCACTCTGTATCTCTCTCTCCTTTCCCACTCTGTCTCTCTCTCCTTTTCCACTCTGTCTCTCTCTCCTTTCCCACTCTGTTTCTCTCTCCTTTCCCACTCTGTCTCTCTCTCCTTTCCCACTCTGTCTCTCTCTCCTTTCACACTCTGTCTCTTTCTCCTTTCCCAATCTATTTCTTTCTCTCCTTTCCCACTCTGTCTGTCTCTCTCTCTCCTTTCCCACTCTCTGTCTGTCTCTCTCTCTCCTTTCCCACTCTCTGTCTGTCTCTCTCTCCTTTCCCACTCTGTCTGTCTCTATGTCTCTCCGTTCCCACTCTTTCTGTGGTTCCCTCTCCTTTCCCACTCTGTCTGTCTCCCCCTCTCTCTCCTTTCCCACTCTGTCTGTGTCTGTCTCTCTCTCTCTCCTGTTCCACTCTGTCTGTCTCTCTCTCCTTTCCATCTCTGTTTGTCTCTCTCTCTCTCCTTTCCCTCTCTGTCTATGTCTCTCTCTCTCTCCTTTCCCACTCTGTCTGTCTCTCTCTCTCCTTTCCCAATCTGTCTGTCTCTCTCTCTCCTTTCCCACTCTGTTTGTCTCTCTCTCTCTCCTTTCCCACTCTGTCTGTGTCTCTCTCTCTCCATTCCCACTCTGTCTGTCTCTCTCTCTCCTTTCCCACTCTATCTGTCTCTCTCTCTCCTTTCCCACTCTGTCGGTCTCTCTCTCTCCTTTCCCACTCTGTCTCTCTCTCTCCTTTCCCACTCTGTCTCTCTCTCCCTTCCCACTCTGTCTCTCTCTCTATTTCTCTCCTTTCCCACTCTATTTGTGTTTGTCCCTGTCTCTCCTTTCCCACTCGGTCTGTTCACTCTCCTTTCTCACTCTCAGACTGTCTCTCTCTCTCGCCTTTCATACTCCGTCTGTCCGTCTCTCTCTCTCTCTCTCTCTCCTTTCCCACTGTTTCTGTCTATCCTTTCCCACTTTGTCTCTCTCTCCGTTTCCACTCTGTCTCACTCTCTCCTTTTCCACTCTGTCTGTCTCTCTCTCCTTTTCCACTTTTTCTGTCTCTCTCTCCTTTCCCACTCTGTCTCTCTCCTTTCCCACTCTGTCTCTCTCTCCTTTCCCACTCTGTCTCCCTCTCCTTTCCCACTCTGTCTCTCTCTCCTTTCCCACTCTGTATCTCTCTCTCCTTTCCCACTCTGTCTCTCTCTCCTTTTCCACTCAGTCTCTCTCTCCTTTCCCACTCTGTCTCTATCTCCTTTCCCACACTGTCTCTCTCTCCTTTCCCACTCTGTCTCTCTCTCCTTTCACACTCTGTCTCTTTCTCCTTTCCCAATCTATTTCTTTCTCTCCTTTCCCAATCTGTCTGTCTCTCTCTCTCCTTTCCCACTCGGTCTGTCTCTCTCTCTCTCCGTTCCCACTCGGTCTGTCTCTCTCTCTCTCCGTTCCCACTGGGTCTGTCTCTCTCTCTCTCCTTTCCCACTCTGTCGGTTGTTCTCTCTCCTTTCCCACTTTCTGACAGTCTCTCTCTCTCCTTTCCCACTCGGTCTGTCTCTCTCTCTCTCCGTTCCCACTCTGTCTGTCTCTCTCTCTACTTTTCCAAACTGTCGGTCTCTCTCCTTTCCCACTCTGTCTCTCTCTCTCCTTTCCCACTCTGTCTCTCTCTCCCTTCCCACTGGGTCTGTATCTCTCTCTCTCCTTTCCCACTCTGTCTGTCTCTCTCTCTCCTTTCCCACTCGGTCTGTCTCTCTCTCTCTCTCCTTTCCCACTCTGTCTGTCTCTCTCTCCTTTCCCACTCTGTCTGTCCCTCTCTCTCCTTTCCCACTCTGTCTCTCTCTCCTTTCCCACTCGGTCTGTCTCTCTCTCTCTCTCTCTCCTTTCCCACTCTGTCTGTCTCTCTCTCCTTTCCCACTCTGTCTGTCCCTCTCTCTCCTTTCCCACTCTCTGACTGTCTCTCTCTCTCCTTTCCCACTCTGTCTGTCTCTATGTCTCTCCGTTCCCACTCTGTCTGTGGTTCCCTCTCCTTTCCCACTCTGTCTCCCCCTCTCTCTCCTTTCCCACTCTGTCTGTGTCTGTCTCTCTCTCTCTCCTGTTCCACTCTGTCTGTCTCTCTCTCCTTTCCATCTCTGTTTGTCTCTCTCTCTCTCCTTTCCCTCTCTGTCTATGTCTCTCTCTCTCTCCTTTCCCACTCTGTCTGTCTCTCTCTCTCCTTTCCCAATCTGTCTGTCTCTCTCTCTCCTTTCCCACTCTGTTTGTCTCTCTCTCTCTCCTTTCCCACTCTGTCTGTGTCTCTCTCTCTCTCCATTCCCACTCTGTCTGTCTCTCTCTCTCCTTTCCCACTCTATCTGTCTCTCTCTCTCCTTTCCCACTCTGTCGGTCTCTCTCTCTCCTTTCCCACTCTGTCTCTCTCTCTCCTTTCCCACTTTGTCTCTCTCTCCGTTTCCACTCTGTCTCACTCTCTCCTTTTCCACTCTGTCTGTCTCTCTCTCCTTTTCCACTTTGTCTCTCTCTCTCTCCTTTCCCGCTGTGTCTCTCTCTCCGTTCCCACTGTGTGTCTCTCTCTCTCCTTTCCCACGCTGTCTCTCTCCTTTCCCACTCTGTCTGTCCCTCTCTCTCCTTTCCCACTCTGTCTCTCTCTCCTTTCCCACCCTGTCTCTCTCTCCTTTCCCACTCTGTCTGTCTCTGTCTCTCCTTTCCCACTCTGTCTGTTGTTCTCTCTCCTTTCCCACTTTCTGACTGTCTCTCTCTCTCTCCTTTCCCACTCTGTCTGTCTCTCTCTCTCCTTTCCCACTCGGTCTGTCTCTCTCTCTCTCCGTTCCCACTCTGTCTGTCTCTCTCTCTCCTTTCCCACTCTATCTGTCTCTCTCTCTCCTTTCCCACTCTGTCGGTCTCTCTCTCTCCTTTCCCACTCTGTCTCTCTCTCTCCTTTCCCACGCTGTCTCTCTCTCCTTTCCCACTCTGTCTGTCTCTCTCTCTCCTTTCCCACTCGGTTTGTCTCTCTCTCTCCTTTCCCACTCTGTCGGTCTCTCTCTCTCCTTTCCCACTCTGTCTCTCTCGCTCCTTTCCCACTCTGTCTCTCTCTCTCCTTTCCCACTCTGTCTCTCTCTCCCTTCCCACTCTGTCTCTCTCTCTATTTCTCTCCTTTCCCACTCTATGTGTGTTTGTCCCTCTCTCTCCTTTCCCACTGTATGTCTCTCTCTCCTTTCCCACTGTGTCCCTCTCTCTCTCTCCTTTCCCACTGTGTCCCTCTCTCTCTCTCCTTTCCCACTCTGTCTCTCTCTCCTTTTCCACTCTGTCTCTCTCTCTCCTTTCCCACTCTGTCACTCTCTCCCTTCCCACTCTGTCTCTCTCTCTATTTCTCTCCTTTCCCACTCTATTTGTGTTTGTCCCTGTCTCTCCTTTCCCACTCGGTCTGTTCACTCTCCTTTCTCACTCTCAGACTGTCTCTCTCTCTCGCCTTTCATACTCTGTCTGTCTGTCTCTCTCTCTCTCTCTCTCCTTTCCCACTGTTTCTGTCTCTCCTTTCCCACTTTGTCTCTCTCTCCGTTTCCACTCTGTCTCACTCTCTCCTTTTCCACTCTGTCTGTCTCTCTCTCCTTTTCCACTTTGTCTCTCTCTCTCTCCTTTCCCGCTGTGTCTCTCTCTCCGTTCCCACTGTGTGTCTCTCTCTCTCCTTTCCCACTCTGTCTCTCTCCTTTCCCACTCTGTCTGTCCCTCTCTCTCCTTTCCCACTATGTCTCTCTCTCCTTTCCCACTCTGTCTCTCTCTCCTTTCCCACTCTGTCTGTCTCTCTCTCCTTTCCCACTCTGTCTGTCAGTCTCTCTCTCTCCTTTCCCACTCTGTCTGTCTCTCTCTCTCCTTTCCCACTCGGTCTGTCTCTCTCTCTCTCTCTCCGTTCCCATTCTGTCTGCCTCTCTCTCTCCTTTCCCACTCTATCTGTCTCTCTCTCTCTCTCCGTTCCCACTCTGTCTGTCTCTCTCTCTCCTTTCCCACTCTGTCTGTCTCTCTCTCTCCTTTCCCACTCTGTCGGTCTCTCTCTCCTTTCACACTCTGTCTCTCTCTCTCCTTTCCCACTCTGTCTCTCTCTCCCTTCCCACTCTGTCTCTCTCTCTATTTCTCTCCTTTCCCATTCTATGTGCGTTTGTCCCAGTCTCTCCTTTCCCACTCGGTCTGTTGTTCTCTCTCTATTCTCACTCTCTGTCTCTCTCTCTCTCCTTTCATACTCTGTCTGTCTGTCTCTCTCTCGCTCTCTCTCTCTCCTTTCCCACTCTGTCTGTCTCTCTCTCCTTTCCCACTCTGTCCGACACTCTCTCTCCTTTCCCACTCGGTCTGTCTCTCTCTCTCTCTCTCTCTCTCTCTCCGTTCCCACTCTGTCTGTCTCTCTCTATCCTTTCCCACTCTATCTGTCTCTCTCTCTCTCTCCGTTCCCACTCTGTCTGTCTCTCTCTCTCCTTTCCCACTCTATCTGTCTCTCTCTCTCCTTTCCCACTCTCTGTCTGTCTCTCTCTGCTTTCCCACTCTCTGACTGTCTCTATCTCTCCTTTCCCACGCTGTCTGTCTCTCTGTCTCTCCGTTCCCACTCTTTCTGTGGTTCCCTCTCCTTTCCCACTCTGTCTGTCTCCCTCTCTCTCTCCTTTCCCACTCTGTCTGTCTCTCTCTCTCTCCTTTCCCACTCTGTCTGTGTCTGTCTCTCTCTCTCTCTCCTTTCCCAATCTGTCTGTCTATCTCTCCTTTCCATCTCTGTTTGTCTCTCTCTCTCTCCTTTCCCACTCTGTTTGTCTCTCTCTCTCTCCTTTCCCACTCTGTCTGTCTCTCTCTCTCCTTTCCCACTCTGTCTGTCTCTGTCTCTCTCTCCTTTCCCACTCTGTCTGTCTCTCTCTCTCTCTCCTTTCCCACTCGGTCTATCTCTCTCTCCTTTCCCACTCTGTCTGTCAGTCTCTCTCTCTCCTTTCCCACTCTGTCTGTCTCTCTCTCTCCTTTCCCACTCGGTCTGTCTCTCTCTCTCTCTCTCCGTTCCCACTCTGTCTGCCTCTCTCTCTCTCCTTTCCCACTCTATCTGTCTCTCTCCCTCTCTCCGTTCCCACTCTGTCTGTCTGTCTCTCTCCTTTCCCACTCTGTCTATCTCTCTCTCTCCTTTCCCACTCTGTTGGTCTCTCTCTCTCCTTTCCCACTCTGTCTCTCTCTCTCCTTTCCCACTCTGTCTCTCTCTCTATTTCTCTCCTTTCCCACTCTATGTGTGTTTGTCTCTGTCTCTCCTTTCCCACTCTGTCTGTTGTTCTCTCTCCATTCTCATTCTCTGACTGTCTCTCCGTCTCCTTTCCCACTCTGTCTGCCTCTCTCTCCTTTCCCACTCTGTCTCTCTCTCTCTCCTTTCCCACTATGTCTCTCTCTCTCTCCTTTCCCACTCTGTCTCTCTCCTTTCCCACTCTGTCTGTCTGTCTCTCCTTTCCCACTCTGTCTCTCTTTCTCCTTTCCCAATCTGTCTGTCTCTCTCTCTCCTTTCCCACTGTCTCTCTCTCTCTCCTATCCCACTCTGTCTGTCTCTCTCTCCTTTCCCACTGTCTCCCTCTCTCTCTCTCAATCCTTTGCCACTCTGTCTGTCTCCCTCTCTCGCCTTTCCCACTCTGTCTGTCTGTGTGTCTCTCTTTTCCAACACTGTCTCTCTCTCTCCTTTCCCACTGTCTCTCTCTCCCTCCCTTCCCACTCTGTCTGGCTCTCTCTCTCTTTTCCCACTGTTTCTGTCTCTCCTTTCCCACATTGTCTCTCTCCGTTTCCACTCTGTCTCTCTCTCTCTCCTTTCCCACTCTGTCTCTCTCCTTTCCCACTCTGACCGTCTCTCTCTCCTTTCCCACTCTGTCTGTCTCTCTTTCTCCTTTCCCACTCTGTCTGTCTCTCTCTCTCCTTTCCCACTCTGTCTCTCTCTCCTTTCCCACTCTGTCTCTCTCTCCTTTCCCACTCTGTCTCTCTCTCCTTTCCCACTCTGTCTCTCTCTCCTTTGCCACTCTGTCTCTCTCTCCTTTCCCACTCTGTCTCTCTCTCCTTTCCCACTCTGTCTCTCTCTCTCCTTTCCCACTCTGTCTTTCTCTCCTTTTCCACTCTGTCTCTCTCTCTTTTCCCACTCTGTCTCTCTCTCCTTTCCTACTCTGTCTCTGTCTCTCTTTCTCTCCCTTCCCACTGTCTGTGTGTGTTGTCTCTTTCTCTCTCCTTTCCCACTCTGTCTGTCTCTCTTTTTCCTTTCCCACTCTCTGTCTCTCTTTTTCCTTTCCCACTCTCTGTCTCTCTTTTTCCTTTCCCACTCTCTGTCTGTCTCTCTCCTTTCCCACTCTCTGTCTCTCTCTCTCTCTCCTTTCCCACTTTGTCTCTCTCTCTTTTTCCACTCTGTCATCTATCTCTCCTTTTCCACTCTGTCTGTCTCTCTCTGCTTTCCCACTCTGTCTGTCTGTCTCTCTCTCCTTTCCCACTCTGTCTCTCTTTCTCCTTTCCCACTGTGTGTCCCTCTCTCTCCTTTCCCACTGTGTGTCCCTCTCTCTCCTTTCCCACTGTATGTCTCTCTCTCCTTTCCCACTGTGTCTCTCTCTCTTTCTCGTTTCCCTCTGTCTCTCTCCTTTCCCACTCTGTCTCTCTCTCCTTTCCCAATCTGTTTCTCTCTCCTTTCCCACTCTGTCTCTCTCTCCTTTCCCACTCTGTCTCTCTCTCCTATCCCACTCTGTCTCTCTCTCTCCTTTTCGAAGCTGTCTGTCTGTCTCTCTCTCCTTTCCCACTCTGTCTCTTTCTCCTTTCCCACTCTGTGTCCCTCTCTCTCCTTTCCCACTGTGTCTCTCTCTCTCTCCTTTCCAACTCTCTATCTCTCTATCTCCTTTCCCACTCTCTGTCTGGCTCTGTCTCTCCTTTCCCATTCTGTCTGTCTCTCTATCTCCTTTCCCACTCCGTCTCTCTCTCCATTCCCACTCTCTCTCTCTCTATTTCTCACCTTTCCCACTCTGTCTCTCTCTCCTTTCCCACTCTGTCTCTCTCTCTATTTCTCTCCATTCCCATTCTATGTGTGTTTGTCTCTGTCTCTCCTTTCCCACTCTGTCTGTTGTTCTCTCTCCTTTCTCACTCTCTGACTGTCTCTCTCTCTCTCCTTTCTCCCTCTGTCTGTCTGTCTGTCTCTCTCTCTCTCTCTCTCTCCTTTCCCACTGTTTCTGTCTCTCCTTTCCCACTTTGTCTCTCTCTCCTTTTCCACTCTATCTCTCTCTCTGCTTTTCCAATCTGTCTGTCTGTCTCTCTCCTTTCCCACTCTGTCTCTTTCTCCTTTCCCACTCTGTGTCCCTCTCTCTCCTCTCCCACTGTGTCTCTCTCTCTCTCCTTTCCCACTGTGTCTCTCTCTCTCTCCTTTCCCACTCTATCTCTCTTTCTCTCCTTTCCCACTCTGTGTGTGTGTTGTCTCTCTCTCTCCTTTCCCACTCTGTCTGTCTCTCTCTCCTTTCCCACTCTCTGTCTCTCTTTCTCCTTTCCCACTCTCTGTATGTCTCTGTCTCTCCTTTCCCACTCTGTTGTTCTCCCTCCTTTCCCACTCTCACACTGTCGCTCTCTCTCCTTTCTCACTCTGTCTGTCTCTCTGTCTCTCCGTTCCCACTCTGTCTGGCTCTCTGTCTCTCCGTTCCCACTCTGTCTGTGTCTGTCTCTCTCTCTCTCCTTTCCCACTCTGTCTGTCTGTCTGTCTCTCTCTCTCTCTCTCATTTCCCACTGTTTATGTCTCTCCTTTCCCACTTTGTCTCTCTCTCTCTGTTTCCACTCTGTCTGTCTCTCTCTCCTTTTCCATTCTGTCTGTCTCTCTCTGCTTTCCCACTCTGTCTGTCTGTCTCTCTCCGTTCCCACTCTGTCTCTCTTTCGCCTTTCCCACTTTGTGTCTCTCTCTCCTTTCCCACTGTGTGTCTCTCTCTCTCCATTCCCACTCTGTCTCTCTCTCTCTCCTTTCCCACTCTCTGTCTGTCTCTCTTTCTCCTTTCCCACTCTGTCTGTCTCTCTCTCCTTTCCCACTCTGTCTCTCTTTCTCCTTTCCCACTCTGTCTGTCCCTCTCTCTCTCCTTTCCCACTCTGTCTCTCTTTCTCCTTTCCCACTGTGTGTCCCTCTCTCTCCTATCCCACTGAGTGTCTTTCTCTCTTTCCCACTGTGTCCCCCTCTCTCTCTCCTTTCCCACTCTGTCTCTTTCCTTTCCCACTCTGTCTGTCTCTCTTTTTCCTTTCCCACTCTCTGTCTCTCTTTTTCCTTTCCCACTCTCTGTCTCTCTTTTTCCTTTCCCACTTTCTGTCTGTCTCTCTCCTTTCCCACTCTCTGTCTCTCTCTCTCTCTCCTTTCCCACTTTGTCTCTCTCTCTTTTTCCACTCTGTCATCTATCTCTCCTTTTCCACTCTTTCTGTCTCTCTCTGCTTTCCCACTCTGTCTGTCTGTCTCTCTCTCCTTTCCCACTGTGTGTCCCTCTCTCTCCTTTCCCACTGTGTGTCCCTCTCTCTCCTTTCCCACTGTATGTCTCTCTCTCCTTTCCCACTGTCTCTCTCTCTCTTTCTCGTTTCCCACTCTGTCTCTCTCCTTTCCCACTCTGTCTCTCTCTCCTTTCCCAATCTGTTTCTCTCTCCTTTCCCACTCTGTCTCTCTCTCCTTTCCCACTCTGTCTCTCTCTCCTATCCCACTCTGTCTCTCTCTCTCCTTTTCGAAGCTGTCTGTCTGTCTCTCTCTCCTTTCCCACTCTGTCTCTTTCTCCTTTCCCACTCTGTGTCCCTCTCTCTCCTTTCCCACTGTGTCTTTCTCTCTCTCCTTTCCAACTCTCTATCTCTCTATCTCCTTTCCCACTCTCTGTCTGGCTCTGTCTCTCCTTTCCCATTCTGTCTGTCTCTCTATCTCCTTTCCCACTCCGTCTCTCTCTCCATTCCCACTCTCTCTCTCTCTATTTCTCACCTTTCCCACTCTGTCTCTCTCTCCTTTCCCACTCTGTCTCTCTCTCTATTTCTCTCCATTCCCATTCTATGTGTGTTTGTCTCTGTCTCTCCTTTCCCACTCTGTCTGTTGTTCTCTCTCCTTTCTCACTCTCTGACTGTCTCTCTCTCTCTCCTTTCTCGCTCTGTCTGTCTGTCTCTCTCTCTCTCTCTCTCTCTCCTTTCCCACTGTTTCTGTCTCTCCTTTCCCACTTTGTCTCTCTCTCCTTTTCCACTCTATCTCTCTCTCTGCTTTTCCAATCTGTCTGTCTGTCTCTCTCCTTTCCCACTCTATCTCTTTCTCCTTTCCCACTCTGTGTCCCTCTCTCTCCTCTCCCACTGTGTCTCTCTCTCTCTCCTTTCCCACTGTGTCTCTCTCTCTCCTTTCCCACTCTATCTCTCTTTCTCTCCTTTCCCACTCTATGTGTGTGTTGTCTCTCTCTCTCCTTTCCCACTCTGTCTGTCTCTCTCTCCTTTCCCACTCTCTGTCTCTCTTTCTCCTTTCCCACTCTCTGTATGTCTCTGTCTCTCCTTTCCCACTCTGTTGTTCTCTCTCCTTTCCCACTCTCACACTGTCTCTCTCTCTCCTTTCTCACTCTGTCTGTCTCTCTGTCTCTCCTTTCCCACTCTGTCTGTCTCTCCGTTCCCACTCTGTCTGTGTCTGTCTCTCTCTCTCCTTTCCCACTCTGTCTGTCTGTCTATCTCTCTCTCTCTCTCTCTCTCTCTCATTTCCCACTGTTTATGTCTCTCCTTTCCCACTTTGTCTCTCTCTCTCCGTTTCCACTCTGTCTGTCTCTCTCTCCTTTTCCATTCTGTCTGTCTCTCTCTGCTTTCCCACTCTGTCTGTCTGTCTCTCTCCGTTCCCACTCTGTCTCTCATTCGCCTTTCCCACTGTGTGTCTCTCTCTCCTTTCCCACTGTGTGTCTCTCTCTCTCCATTCCCACTCTGTCTCTCTCTCTCTCCTTTCCCACTCTCTGTCTGTCTCTCTTTCTCCTTTCCCACTCTGTCTGTCTCTCTCTCCTTTCCCACTCTGTCTCTCTTTCTCCTTTCCCACTCTGTCTGTCCCTCTCCCTCTCCTTTCCCACTCTGTCTCTCTTTCTCCTTTCCCAATGTGTGTCCCTCTCTCTCCTTTCCCACTGAGTGTCTCTCTCTCTTCTTTCCCACTGTGTCTCCCTCTCTCTCTCCTTTCCCACTCTGTCTCTTTCCTTTCCCACTCTATCTCTTTCCTTTCCCACTCTGTCTCTCTCCTTTCCCACTCTGTCACTCCTCCTTTCCCACACTGTCTCTCTCTCCTTTCCCACTCTGTCTCTCTCTCCTTTCCCACTCTGTCTCTCTCTCCTTTCCCACTCTGTCTCTCTCTGTCCATTCCCACTCTCTGTCTCTCTTTCTCCTTTCCCACTCTGTCTGTCTCTCTCTCCTTTCCCACTCTCTGTCTCTCTCTCTCTTTCTCCTTTCCCAATCTGTCTGTCTCTGTCTCTCCTTTCCCACTCTGTCTCTCTCTCTGTCTCTCCTTTCCCACTCTGTCTGTGTCTATCTGTGTCTCTCCTTTCCCACTCTGTCTGTCTCTCTATCTCTCCTTTCCCACTCTGTCTGTGTCTATCTGTCTCTCTGCTTTCCCACTCTGTCTGTCTGTCTCTCTCTCCGTTCCCACTCTGTCTCTCTCACTCCTTTCCCACTCTGTTTCCCTCTCACTCCTTTCCCACTGTGTGTCTCTCTCTCTCCTTTCCCACTGTGTGTCTCTCTCTCTCCTTTCCCACTGTCTCTCTCTCTCTCCTTTCCCACTATGTCTCTCTCTCTCTCTCCTTTCCCACCCTGTCTCTCTCCTTTCCCACTCTGTCCGTCTGTCTCTCCTTTCCCACTCTCTGTCTCTCTTTCTCCTTTCCCAATCTGTCTGTCTCTCTCTCTCCTTTCCCACTCTGTCTCTCTCTCCTTTCCCACTCTGTCTCTCTCTCCTTTCCCACTCTGTCTCTCTCTCTCCTTTCCCACACTGTCTCTCTCTCCTTTCCCACTCTGTCTCTCTCTCTCCTTTCCCACTCTCTGTCTCTCTTTCTCCTTTCCCACTCTGTCTGTCTCTCTCTCCTTTCCCACTCTGTCTGTCTCTCTCTCCTTTCCCACTCTGTCTGTCTCTCTCTCTCCTTTCCCACTCTGTCTGTCTCTCTCTCTCCTTTCCCACTCTGTCTGTCTCTCTCTCTCCTTTCCCACTCTATCTGTCTCTCTCTCTCCTTTCCCACTCTGTCTGTCTCCCTCTCTCCTTTCCCACTCTCTGTCTCTCTTTCTCCTTTCCCACTCTGTCTGTCTCTCTCTCCTTTCCCACTCTGTCTGTCTCTCTCTCCTTTCCCACTCTGTCTGTCTCTCTCTCCTTTCCCACTCTGTCTCTCTCTCTCCTTTCCCACTCTGTCTCTCTCTCCTTTCCCACTCTGTCTCTCTCTCTATTTCTCTCCTTTCCCACTCTATGTGTGTTTGTCTCTATCTCTCCTTTACCACTCTGTCTGTTGTTCTCTCTCCTTTCTCAGTCTCTGACTGTCTCTCTCTCTCTCCTTTCCCACTCTGTCTGTCTGTCTCTCTCTCTCTCTTTCCTCCTACTGTTTCTGTCTCTCCTTTCCCACTTTGTCTCTCTCTCCGTTTCCACTCTATCCATCTCTCTCCTTTCCCACTGTCTCTCTCTCTCTCCTTTCGCACTGTGTCTCTGTCTCTCCTTTCCCACTCTGCCTGTCTCTCTCTCCTTTCCCACTCTGTCTGTCTCTCTCTCCTTTCCCACTCTGTCTCTCTTTCTCCTTTCCCACTCTGTCTGTCCCTCTCTCTCTCCTTTCCCACTCTGTCTCTCTTTCTCCTTTCCCAATGTGTGTCCCTCTCTCTCCTTTCCCACTGAGTGTCTCTCTCTCTTCTTTCCCACTGTGTCCCCCTCTCTCTCTCCTTTCCCACTCTGTCTCTTTCCTTTCCCACTCTATCTCTTTCCTTTCCCACTCTGTCTCTCTCCTTTCCCACTCTGTCACTCTCTCCTTTCCCACACTGTCTCTCTCTCCTTTCCCACTCTGTCACTCTCTCTCCTTTCCCACTCTGTCTCTCTCTCTCCTTTCCCACTCTCTGTCTCTCTTTCTCCTTTCCCACTCTATCTGTCTCTCTCTCTCTTTCTCCTTTCCCAATCTGTCTGTCTCTGTCTCTCCTTTCCCACTCTGTCTCTCTCTCTGTCTCGCCTTTCCCACTCTGTCTGTGTCTATCTGTGTCTCTCCTTTCCCACTCTGTCTGTCTCTCTGTCTCTCCTTTCCCACTCTGTCTGTGTCTATCTGTCTCTCTCCTTTCCCACTCTGTCTGTCTCTCTCCTTTCCCACTCTGTCTGTCTGTCTCTCTCCTTTCCCACTCTGTCTCTCTCTCATTTCCCACTCTGTCTCTCTCTCCTTTCCCACTCTGTCTCTCTCTCCTTTCCCACTCTCTCTCTCTCTCCTTTCCCACTCTGTCTCTCTCTCCTTTCCCACTCTGTCTCTCTCTCTCCTTTCCCACTCTCTGTCTCTCTTTCTCCTTTCCCACTCTGTCTGTCTCTCTCTCCTTTCCCACTCTGTCTGTCTCTCTCTCCTTTCCCACTCTGTCTGTCTCTCTCTCTCCTTTCCCACTCTGTCTGTCTCTCTCTCTCCTTTCCTACTCTGTCTGTCTCTCTCTCTCCTTTCCCACTCTGTCTGTCTCTCTCTCTCCTTTCCCACTCTATCTGTCTCTCTCTCTCCTTTCCCACTCTGTCTGTCTCTCTCTCTCCTTTCCCACTCTGTCTGTCTCTCTCTCTCCATTCCCACTCTGTCTCTCTCTCTCCTTTCCCACTCTCTCTCTCTCTCCTTTCCCACTCTGTCTCTCTCTCTATTTCTCTCCTTTCCCACTCTATGTGTGTTTGTCTCTGTCTCTCCTTTACCACTCTGTCTGTTGTTCTCTCTCCTTTCTCAGTCTCTGACTGTCTCTCTCTCTCTCCTTTCCCACTCTGTCTGTCTGTCTCTCTCTCTCTCTCCTTTCCTACTGTTTCTGTCTCTCCTTTCCCACTTTGCCTCTCTCTCCGTTTCCACTCTTTCCATCTCTCTCCTTTCCCACTGTCTCTCTCTCTCTCCTTTCACACTGTGTCTCTGTCTCTCCTTTCCCACTCTGTCTGTCTCTCTCTCCTTTCCCACTCTGTCTGTCTCTCTCTCCTTTCCCACTCTGTCTGTCTCTCTCTCTCCTTTCCCCACTCTGTC
>NW_027600112.1:15000-18217 GCF_964194155.1 Cetorhinus maximus | reverse complement strand
TGACCCTGTGTTATTCTCTCTCTCTCTCTCTATCTCTCTCTGACCCTGTGTTATTCTCTCTCTCTCTATCTCACTCTGACCCAGTGTTATTCTCTCTCTCTCTCTCTATCTCTCTCTGACCCTGTGTTATTCTCTCTCTCTCTCTCTATCTCTCTGTGACCCTGTGTTATTCTCTCTCTCTATCTCTCTCTGACCCTGTGTTATTCTCTCTCTCTCTCTCTATCTCTCTCTGACCCTGTGTTATTCTCTCTCTCTCTATCTCACTCTGACCCAGTGTTATTCTCTCTCTCTCTCTCTATCTCTCTGTGACCCTGTGTTATTCTCTCTCTCTATCTCTCTCTGACCCTGTGTTATTCTCTCTCTCTCTCTCTATCTCTCTCTGACCTCTCACTCTGACCCAGTGTTATTCTCTCTCTCTCTCTCTATCTCTCTCTGACCCTGTGTTATTCTCTCTCTCTCTATCTCACTCTGACCCAGTGTTATTCTCTCTCTCTCTCTCTATCTCTCTCTGACCCTGTGTTATTCTCTCTCTCTCTCTCTATCTCTCTGTGACCCTGTGTTATTCTCTCTCTCTCTCTCTCTCTGACCCTGTGTTATTCTCGCTCTCTCTCTCTCAGACCCTGTGTTATTCTCGCTCTCTCACTCTGACCCTGTGTTATTCTCTCTCTCTCTCTCTCTCTGACACTGTGTTATTCTTGCTCTCTCTCTCTCTCTGACCCTGTGTTATTCTCTCTCTCTCTCTCTCTCTGACCCTGTGTGATTCTCGCTCTCTCTCTCTCTCTGACCCTGTGTTATTCTCTCTCTCTCTCTCTCTCTCTCTGACCCTGTGTTATTCTCTCTCTCTCTCTCTCTCTCTCTCTGACCCTGTATTATTGTCTCTCTCTATCTCTCTCTGACCCTGTGTTATTCTCTCTCTCTCTCTCCCTCTCTCTGACCCTGTGTTATTCTCTCTCTCTCTCTCTCTGACCCTGTGTTATTCTCTCTCTCTCTCGCTCTCTCTCTCTGACCCTGTGTTATTCTCTCTCTCTCTCTCTCTGACCCTGTGTTATTCTCTCTCTCTCTCTCTCTCTCTCTGACCCTGTGTTATTATCTCTCTCTCTCTATCTCTCTCTGACCCTGTGTTATTCTCTCTCTCTCTCTCTCTGACCCTGTGTTATTCTCTCTCTCTCTCTATCTCTCTCTGACCCTGTGTTATTCTCTCTCTCTCTCTCTGACCCTGTGTTATTCTCTCTATGTCTCTCTCTGACCCTGTGTTATTCTCTCTCTCTCTCTCTCTCTCTTTGACCCTCTGTTATTCTCTCTCTCTTGCTCTCTGTATCTCTCTCTGACCCTGTGTTATTCTCTCTCTCACTCTCTCTGACCCTGTGATATTCACTCTCTCTCTCTATCTCTCTCTGACCCTGTGTTATTCTCTCTCTCTCTCTCTCTGACCCTGTGTTATTCTCTCTCTGTCTCTCTCTGACCCTGTGTTATTCTCTCTCTCTCTCTCTCTCTCTCTGACCCTGTGTTATTATCTCTCTCTCTCTATCTCTCTCTGACCCTGTGTTATTATCTCTCTCTCTCTATCTCTCTCTGACCCTGTGTTATTCTCTCTCTCTCTCTCTCTGACGCTGTGTTATTCTCTCTCTCGCTCTCTCTCTTTATCTGACCCTGTGTTATTCTCTCTCTCTCTCTCTCTCTGACCCTGTGTTATACTCTGACTCTCTCTCTGACCCTGTGTTATTCACTCTCTCGCTCTCTCTCTCTATCTGACCCTGTGTTATTCTCTCTCTCGCTCTCTCTCTCTATCTGACCCTGTGTTATTCTCGCTCTCTCTCTCTATCTCTCTCTGACCCTGTGTTATTCTCTCTCTCTCTCTCTCTCTCTCTGACCCTCTGTTATTCTCTCTCTCTCGCTCTCTCTATCTCTCTCTGACACTGTGTTATTCTCTCTCTCTCTCTCTCTCTCTCTCTGACCCTGTGATATTCTCTCTCTAACTCTCTCTGACCCTGTGTTATTCTCTCTCTCTCGCTCTCTGACCCTGTGTTATTCACTCTCTCGCTCTCTCTCTCTATCTGACCCTGTGTTATTCTCTCTCTCGCTCTCTCTCTCTATCTGACCCTGTGTTATTCTCGCTCTCTCTCTCTATCTCACTCTGGCCCTGTGTTCGTCTCTCTCTCTCTCTCTCTCTCTCTGACCCTCTGTTATTCTCTCTCTCTCTCTCTCTCTCTATCTCACTCTGACCCTGTGTTATTCTCTCTCTCTCGCTCTCTCTCTGACCCTCTGTTATTCTCTCTCTCTCTCTCTCTCTCTATCTCTCTCTGACCCTGTGTTATTCTCTCTCTCTCTCTCTCTCTCTCTGACCCTCTGTTATTCTCTCTCTCTCGCTCTCTCTATCTCTCTCTGACCCTGTGTTATTCTCTCTCTCTCGCTCACTGACCCTGTGTTATTCTCTCTCTATCTCTGTCCCTGACCCTGTGTTATTCTCTCTCTCTCGCTCTCTGACCCTGTGTTATTCTCTCTCTCTCTCTCTATCTCTCTCTGACCCTGTGTTATTCTCTCTCTCTCGCTCTCTATCTCTCTCTGACCCTGTGTTATTCTCTCTCCAACACTCTCTGACCCTGTGTTATTCTCTCTCATTCTCTCTCTGACCCTGTGTTATTCTCTCTCTCTCTCTCTCTCTGACCCTGTGTTATTCTCTCTCTCACTCTCTCTATCTCTCTCTGACCCTGTGTTATTCTCTCTCTCTCTCTTTCTCTCTATCTCTCTCTGACCCTGTGTTATTCTCTCTCTCTCGCTCTCTCTCTCTCTCTGACTCTGTGCTATTCTCTCTCTAACACTCTCTGACCCTATGTTATTCTCTCTCATTCGCTCTCTGACCCTGTGTTATTCTCTCTCTCACTCTCTCTATCTCTCTCTGACCCTGTGTTATTCTCTCTCTCTCTCTCTCTCTCTATCTCTCTCTGACCCTGTGTTATTCTCTCTCTCTCGCTCTCTCTCTCTCTCTGACCCTGTGTTATTCTCTCTCTAACACTCTCTGACCCTGTGTTATTCTCTCTCATTCTCTCTCTGACCCTGTGTTATTCTCTCTCTCTCTCTCTCTCTCTCTATATCTCTCTGACCCTGTTTTATTCTCTCTCTAACACTCTCTGACCTTGTGTTATTCTCTCTCTCTCTCTCTCTCTGACCCTGTGTTATTCTCTCTCTCTATCTCTCTCTGACCCTGTGTTATTCTCTC
>NW_027600112.1:2500-10000 GCF_964194155.1 Cetorhinus maximus | reverse complement strand
TGACCCTGTGTTATTCTCTCTCTCTCTCTGACCCTGTGTTATTCTCTCTCTCTCTCGCTCTCTCTCTCTCACCCTGTGTTATTCTCTCTCTCTCTCTCTCTCTGACCCTGTGTTATTCTCCCTCTCTCTCTCTCTATCTCTCTCTGACCCTGTGTTATTCTCTCTCTCTCTCTATCTCTCTCTGACCCTGTGTTGTTCTCTCTCTGTCTCTCTCTCTCTGACCCTGTGTTATTCTCGCTCTCTCTCTCTCTCTTACCCTGTGTTATTCTCTCCCTCTCTCTCTCTCTCTCTCTCTGACCCTGTGTTATTCTCTCTCTCTCTCGGTCTCTCTCTCTGACCCTGTGTTATTCTCTCTCTCTCTCTCTCTCTGACCCTGTGTTATTCTCTCTCTCTCTCGCACTCTCTCTCTGACACTGTGTTATTCTCGCTCTCTCTCTGACCCTGTGTTATTCTCTCTCTCTCTCGCTCTCTATCTCTATCTGACACTGTGTTATTCTCTCTCTCTCTCTCTCGCTCTATCTCTCTCTCTCTGACCCTGTGTTATTCTCTCTCTCTCGCTCTCTATCTCTCTCTGACCCTGTGTTATTCTCTCTCTCTCTCTCTCGCTCTCTCTCTCTCTCTCTGGCCCTGTGTTATTCTCTCTCTCTCTCTCGCTCTCTCTCTCTCTCAGACCCTGTGTTATTCTCCCTGTCTCTCTCTGACCCTGTGTTATTCTCTCTCTCTCTCTCTCTCTGACCCTGTGTTATTCTCGCTCTCTCTCTCTCAGACCCTGTGTTATTCTCGCTCTCTCACTCTGACCCTGTGTTATTCTCTCTCTCTCTCTCTCTCTGACCCTGTGTTATTCTCGCTCTCTCTCTCTCTCTGACCCTGTGTTATTCTCTCTCTCTCTCTCTCTCTCTCTCAGACCCTGTGTTATTCTCGCTCTCTCACTCTGACCCTGTGTTATTCTCTCTCTCTCTCTCTCTCTGACCCTGCGTTATTCTCGCTGTCTCTCTCTCTCTGACCCTGTGTTATTCTCGCTCTCTCTCTCTCAGACCCTGTGTTATTCTCGCTCTCTCACTCTGACCCTGTGTTATTCTCTCTCTCTCTCGCTCTCTGACCCTGTGTTATTCTCGCTCTCTCTCTCTCTCTGACCCTGTGTTATTCTCTCTCTCTCTCATTCTCTCTTTGACCCTGTGTTATTCTCTCTCTCTCTCTCTCTCTCTCTCTCTGACCCTGTATTATTGTCTCTCTCTATCTCTCTCTGACCCTGTGTTATTCTCTCTCTCTCTCTCCCTCTCTCTGACCCTGTGTTATTCTCTCTCTCTCTCTGACCCTGTGTTATTCTCTCTCTCTCTCGCTCTCTCTCTCTGACCCTGTGTTATTCTCTCTCTCTCTCTCTCTGACCCTGTGTTATTCTCTCTCTCTCTCTCTCTCTCTCTGACCCTGTGTTATTATCTCTCTCTCTCTATCTCTCTCTGACCCTGTGTTATTCTCTCTCTCTCTCTCTCTGACCCTGTGTTATTCTCTCTCTCTCTCTATCTCTCTCTGACCCTGTGTTATTCTCTCTCTCTCTCTCTCTGACCCTGTGTTATTCTCTCTATGTCTCTCTCTGACCCTGTGTTATTCTCTCTCTCTCTCTCTCTGACCCTGTGTTATTATCTCTCTCTCTCTATCTCTCTCTGACCCTGTGTTATTCTCTCTCTCTCTCTCTCTGACCCTGTGTTATTCTCTCTCTCTCTCTATCTCTCTCTGACCCTGTGTTATTCTCTCTCTCTCTCTCTCTGACCCTGTTTTATTCTCTCTATGTCTCTCTCTGACCCTGTGTTATTCTCTCTCTCTCTCTCTCTGACCCTGTGTTATTCTCACTCTGTCTCTCTCTGACCCTGTGTTATTCTCTCTCTCTCTCTCTCTCTTATCCTGTGTTATTATCTCTCTCTCTCTATCTCTCTCAGACCCTGTGTTATTCTCTCTCTCTCTCTCTCTGACCCAGTGTTATTCTCTCTCTCGCTCTCTCTCTTTATCTGACCCTGTGTTATTCTCTCTCTCTCTCTCTGTCTCTGACCCTGTGTTATACTCTGACTCTCTCTCTGACCCTGTGTTATTCTCTCTCTCGCTCTCTCTCTCTATCTGACCCTGTGTTATTCTCTCTCTCGCTCTCTCTCTCTATCTGACCCTGTGTTATTCTCGCTCTCTCTCTCTATCTCACTCTGACACTGTGTTATTCTCTCTCTCACTCTCTCTGACCCTGTGATATTCACTCTCTCTCTCTATCTCTCTCTGACCCTGTGTTATTCTCTCTCTCTCTCTCTCTGACCCTGTGTTATTCTCTCTCTCTCTCTCTCTGACCCTGTGTTATTCTCTCTCTCTCTCTCTCTCTCTCTGACCCTGTGTTATTATCTCTCTCTCTCTATCTCTCTCTGACCCTGTGTTATTCTCTCTCTCTCTCTCTCTGACGCTGTGTTATTCTCTCTCTCGCTCTCTCTCTTTATCTGACCCTGTGTTATTCTCTCTCTCTCTCTCTCTCTGACCCTCTGTTATTCTCTCTCTCTCTCTCTCTCTCTCTATCTCTCTCTGACCCTGTGTTATTCTCTCTCTCTCTCTCTCTCTCTCTGACCCTCTGTTATTCTCTCTCTCTCGCTCTCTCTATCTCTCTCTGACACTGTGTTATTCTCTCTCTCTCTCTCTCTCTCTGACCCTGTGTTATTCTCTCTCTATCTCTCTCTGACCCTGTGTTATTCTCTCTCTCTCGCTCTCTGACCCTGTGTTATTCACTCTCTCGCTCTCTCTCTCTATCTGACCCTGTGTTATTCTCTCTCTCTCTCTCTCTATCTGACCCTGTGTTATTCTCGCTCTCTCTCTCTATCTCACTCTGGCCCTGTGTTAGTCTCTCTCTCTCTCTCTGACCCTCTGTTATTCTCTCTCTCTCTCTCTCTCTCTATCTCACTCTGACCCTGTGTTATTCTCTCTCTCTCGCTCTCTCTCTGACCCTCTGTTATTCTCTCTCTCTCTCTCTCTCTCTATCTCTCTCTGACCCTGTGTTATTCTCTCTCTCTCTCTCTCTCTCTGACCCTCTGTTATTCTCTCTCTCTCGCTCTCTCTATCTCTCTCTGACACTGTGTTATTCTCTCTCTCTCTCTCTCTCTAACCCTGTGTTATTCTCTCTCTCTATCTCTCTCTGGCCCTGTGTTATTCTCTCTCTATCGCGCTGTATCTCTCGCTGACCCTGTGTTATTCTCTATCTATCACTCTCTGACCCTGTGTTATTCTCTCTCTCTCTCTCCCTCTCTCTCTCTGACCCTGTGTTACTCTCTATCTCTCTCTCTCCCTCTGACCCTGTGTTATTCTCTCTCTCTCTCTC
Source organism: Cetorhinus maximus (assembly GCF_964194155.1). Lineage (NCBI taxonomy): Eukaryota > Metazoa > Chordata > Chondrichthyes > Lamniformes > Cetorhinidae > Cetorhinus > Cetorhinus maximus. Next base: position 6,660 of record NW_027600112.1, on the reverse strand, counting down.
TGACACTGTGTTATTCTCTCTCTCTCTCTCTCTCTGACCCTGTGTTATTCTCTCTCTCTCTCGGAGCCTGTGTTATTCTCTGTCTCTCTCTCCCTCTCTCTCTCTGACCCTGTGTTACTCTCTCTCTCTCTCTCTGACCCTGTGTTATTCTCTCTCTCTCTCTATCTCTCTCTGATCCTGTGTTATTCTCTCTCTCTCTCTCTCTCTCTGACCCTGTGTTATTCTCGCAATGTCTCTCTCTCTTACCCTGTGTTATTCTCTCTCTCTCTCTCTCTCTCTCGCTGACCCTCTGGTATTCTCCCTCTCTCTCGCTCTCTCTCTCTGACCCTGTGTTATTCTCTCTCTCTCTCTCTCTCTGACCCTGTGTTATTCTCTCTCTCTCTCGCTCTCTCTCTCTCACCCTGTGTTATTCTCTCTCTCTCTCTCTCTCTGACCCTGTATTATTCTCTCTCTCTCGCTCTCTATCTCTATCTGACCCTGTGTTATTCTCTCCCTCTCTCTCGCTCTATCTCTCTCTCTCTGACCCTGTGTTATTCTCTCTCTCTCGCTCTCTATCTCTCTCTGACCGTATGTTATTCTCTCTCTCTCTCGCTCGCTCTCTCTCTCTCTGACCCTGTGTTATTCTCTCTCTCTCTCTCGCTCTCTATCTCTCTCTGACCCTGTGTTATTCTCTCTCTCTCTCTCTCAGACTCTGTGTAATTCTCGCTCTCTCTCTCTCTCTGACCCTGTGTTATTCTCTCTCTCTCTCTCTCAGACCCTGTGTAATTCTCGCTCTCTCTCTCTCTCTGACCCTGTGTTATTCTCTCTCTCTCTCTCTCTCTCTCTCTGACACTGTGTTATTCTCTCTCTCTCTCTCTCTCTCTATCTCACTCTGACCCTGTGTTATTCTCTCTCTCTCGCTCTCTCTCTGACCCTCTGTTATTCTCTCTCTCTCTCTCTCTCTCTATCTCTCTCTGACCCTGTGTTATTCTCTCTCTCTCTCTCTGACCCTCTGTTATTCTCTCTCTCTCGCTCTCTCTATCTCTCTCTGACACTGTGTTATTCTCTCTCTCTCTCTCTCTCTCTGACCCTGTGTTAATCTCTCTCTATCTCTCTCTGACCCTGTGTTATTCTCTCTCTCTCGCTCTCAGACTCTGTGTAATTCTCTCTCTATCTCTGTCCCTGACCCTGTGTTATTCTCGGTCTCTCACTCTGACCCTGTGTTATTCTCTCTCTCTCTCTCTCTCTCTATCACACTCTGACCCTGTGTTATTCTCTCTCTCTCGCTCTCTCTCTGACCCTGTGTTATTCTCTCTCTATCTCTCTCTCTGACCCTGTGTTATTCTCTCTCTATCTCTCTCTCTGACCCTGTGTTATTCTCTCTCTCTCTCTCTCTCTGACCCTGTGTTATTCTCTCTCTCTCTCTATCTCTCTCTGACCCTGTGTTATTCTCTCTCTCTCGCTCTCTGACCCTGTGTTATTCTCTCTCTATCTCTGTCCCTGACCCTGTGTTATTCTCTCTCTATCTCTCTCTCTGACCCTGTGTTATTCTCTCTCTATCTCGCTCTCTGACCCTGTGTTATTCTCTCTCTCTCTCTATCTCTCTCTGACCCTGTGTTATTCTCTCTCTCCCTCTCTCTGACCCTGTGTTATTCTCTCTCTCTCTCTCTCTGACCCTGTGTTATTCTCTCTCTCTCTCGCTCACTCTCTCTGACCCTGTGTTATTCTCTCTCTATCTCTCTCTCTGACCCTGTGTTATTCTCTCTCTATCTCTCTCTCTGACCCTGTGCTTTTCTCTCTCTCTCGCTCTCTATCTCTCTCTGACCCTGTGTTATTCTCTCTCTATCACTCTCTGACCCTGTGTTATTCTCTCTCTCTCTCTCTATCTCTCTCTGAACCTGTGTTATTCTCTCTCTATCACTCTCTGACCCTGTGTAATTCTCTCTCTCTCTCTCTATCTCTCTCTGAACCTGTGTTATTCTCTCTCGCTCTTTCTCTCTCTCTCTCTCTGACCCTGTGTTATTCTCGCTCGCTCTCTCTCTATCACTCTCTGACCCTGTGTAATTCTCTCTCTCTCTCTCTCTGACCCTCTGTTATTCTCTCTCTCTCGCTCTCTCTATCTCTCTCTGACACTGTGTTATTCTCTCTCTCTCTCTCTCTCTCTGACCCTGTGTTAATCTCTCTCTATCTCTCTCTGACCCTGTGTTATTCTCTCTCTCTCGCTCTCAGACTCTGTGTAATTCTCGCTCTCTCTCTCTCTCTGACCCTGTGTTATTCTCTCTCTCTCTCTCTCAGACCCTGTGTAATTCTCGCTCTCTCTCTCTCTCTGACCCTGTGTTATTCTCTCTCTCTCTCTCTCTCTCTCTCTCTGACACTGTGTTATTCTCTCTCTCTCTCTCTCTCTCTATCTCACTCTGACCCTGTGTTATTCTCTCTCTCTCGCTCTCTCTGACCCTCTGTTATTCTCTCTCTCTCTCTCTCTCTCTATCTCTCTCTGACCCTGTGTTATTCTCTCTCTCTCTCTCTCTGACCCTCTGTTATTCTCTCTCTCTCGCTCTCTCTATCTCTCTCTGACACTGTGTTATTCTCTCTCTCTCTCTCTCTCTCTGACCCTGTGTTAATCTCTCTCTATCTCTCTCTGACCCTGTGTTATTCTCTCTCTCTCGCTCTCTGACCCTGTGTTATTCTCTCTCTATCTCTGTCCCTGACCCTGTGTTATTCTCTCTCTCTCGCTCTCTGACCCTGTGTTATTCTCTCTCTATCTCTGTCCCTGACCCTGTGTTATTCTCTCTCTATCTCTCTCTCTGACCCTGTGTTATTCTCTCTCTATCTCTCTCTCTGACCCTGTGTTATTCTCTCTCTCTCTCTCTCTCTGACCCTGTGTTATTCTCTCTCTCTCTCTATCTCTCTCTGACCCTGTGTTATTCTCTCTCTCTCGCTCTCTGACCCTGTGTTATTCTCTCTCTATCTCTGTCCCTGACCCTGTGTTATTCTCTCTCTATCTCTCTCTCTGACCCTGTGTTATTCTCTCTCTATCTCGCTCTCTGACCCTGTGTTATTCTCTCTCTCTCTCTCTCTCTCTCTCTGACCCTGTGTTATTCTCTCTCTCCCTCTCTCTGACCCTGTGTTATTCTCTCTCTCTCTCTCTCTGACCCTGTGTTATTCTCTCTCTCTCTCGCTCACTCTCTCTGACCCTGTGTTATTCTCTCTCTATCTCTCTCTCTGACCCTGTGTTATTCTCTCTCTATCTCTCTCTCTGACCCTGTGCTTTTCTCTCTCTCTCGCTCTCTATCTCTCTCTGACCCTGTGTTATTCTCTCTCTATCACTCTCTGACCCTGTGTTATTCTCTCTCTCTCTCTCTATCTCTCTCTGAACCTGTGTTATTCTCTCTCGCTCTTTCTCTCTCTCTCTCTCTGACCCTGTGTTATTCTCGCTCGCTCTCTCTCTATCACTCTCTGACCCTGTGTAATTCTCTCTCTCCCTCTCTCTGACCCTGTGTTATTCTCTCTCTCTCTCTCTCTGACCCTGTGTTATTCTCTCTCTCTCTCGCTCACTCTCTCTGACCCTGTGTTATTCTCTCTCTATCTCTCTCTCTGACCCTGTGTTATTCTCTCTCTATCTCTCTCTCTGACCCTGTGCTTTTCTCTCTCTCTCGCTCTCTATCTCTCTCTGACCCTGTGTTATTCTCTCTCTATCACTCTCTGACCCTGTGTTATTCTCTCTCTCTCTCTCTATCTCTCTCTGAACCTGTGTTATTCTCTCTCGCTCTTTCTCTCTCTCTCTCTCTGACCCTGTGTTATTCTCGCTCGCTCTCTCTCTATCACTCTCTGACCCTGTGTAATTCTCTCTCTCTCTCTCTCTGACCCTGTGTGATTCTCTCTCTATCTCTCTCTGACCCTGTGTTATTCTCTCTCTCTCTCTCTCTCTGACCCTGTGTTATTCTCTCTCCATCTCTCTCTGACCCTGTGTTACTGTCTCTCTATCTCTCTCTGACCCTGTGTTATTCTCTCTCTCTCTCGCTCTCTATCTCTCTCTGACCCTGTGTTATTCTCTCTCTCTCTCTCTCGCTCTCTATCTCTCTCTGACCCTGTGTTATTCGCTCTCTCTCTCTCTATCTCTCTCTGAACCTGTGTTATTCTCTCTCGCTCTCTCTCTCACTCTGACCCTGTGTTATTCTTGC
>NW_027600111.1:0-18229 GCF_964194155.1 Cetorhinus maximus | reverse complement strand
ACATCGGCTTATTTATTGTTTCAGTTATTCCCTTTGGTTCCCCTTTTCTCCTTCCGTTGAGCGACAGGGAGACCGCGGCACAGGATCGGGCCTACGCCGGTCAAGAGGCGAGCCTCGCCTCGCTTAGCCCAACTCCCTCCGAGGCCCTCCGGCTAGGGGGCTTCACCCGGCCACAGCGAAGGAACGGCCGACATCCTCTTCCCAAGTCAAGGACGGCGAGTGGCACCTTATGGATGAGCCCATAAGGCCATAGGAGCAGAAATTAGGCCATTCGGCCCATCGAGTCTGCTCCGCCATTCAATCACGGCTGATAAGTTTCTCAACCCCATTCTCCCGCCTTCTCCCCATAACCTTTGATCCCCCCTTACCAATCAAGAACCTATCTATCTCGGTCTTAAATACACTCAATGACCTGGCCTCCACAGCCTTCTGTGGCAATGAATTCCATAGATTCACCACTCTCTGGCTAAAGAAGTTTCACCTCATCTCTGTTCTAAAAGGTCTTCCCTTTACTCTGAGGCTGTGCCCCTCGGGTCCTAGTCTCTCCTACTAATGGAAACATCTTCCCCGCGTCCCACTCTATCCAGGCCTTTCAGTATTCTGTAAGTTTCAATCAGATCCCCCCCTCATCCTTCTAAACTCCATCGAGTATAGACCCAGAGTCCTCAAACGTTTCCTCATATGTTAAGCCTTTCATTCCTGGGATCGTTCTCGTGAACCTCCTCTGGACCCCTCTCCAGGGGCCAGCACATCCTTCCTGAGATACAGGGGCCCAAAAATTGCTCACAATATTCTAAACGTGGTTTATAAAGCCTCAGCAGCAGATCCCTGCTTTTATATTCTAGTCCTCTCCAAATAAATGCCAAAGTTGCATTTGCCTTCCTCACTACCGACTCAACCTGCAAGTTAACCTTAGCGTTTGCTCACCCGGACCCTGCGACCCTCTTGGGTTGAAAGACTTTTACCTCATCTCCTCTCTCACCTTTAATACCAAGCGCTGTAATTCTACACCTCCTGGACACTGACCTCCCTGCTGAAGTTAGTATGCCCTCCGCCCGGGCCCCTCACAATTTTGTACATCTCAATCAAATCTCCTTTCCTACTCCTCTGCTCCAGGCAGAACAACCTCACCCTGCCCAATCTCTCTGCTTAGCTACAATTTCCCAGTCCTGCCAACATTCTTCCAAATCTCCTCTGCACCCTCTGTAATACAGTTATATCCCTAGCCTGTGAACAGCTTGCTAGGTCAGCTTTTATTATCCATCCCTAATTGCCCCCTTACAAAGGTTTTTTTTAAAAATTCATTCGTGGGCTGTTGGCATCGCTGGTTAGGCCAGCATTTATTGCCCATCCCTAATTGCCCTCGAGAAGGTGGTTTTTTTATCTTAATTCATTCATGGGGTGTGAGCATCACAAGCTGACGCCAGCATTTATTGCCCATCCCTTTTGGCCCCTTGAGAAGGTGGTGGTGAGCCGCCTTCTTGAGCCTCTGCAGTTCCCTGTGGTGTAGGTACACCCACAGTGCTGTTAGGGAGGGAGTTCCAGGATTTTGTTCCTGTGGTGTAGGTACACCCACAGTGCTGTTAGGGAGGGAGTTCCAGGATTTTGTCCCCTGTGGTGTAGGTACACCCACAGTGCTGTTAGGGAGGGAGTTCCAGGATTTTGACCCAGTGACACTGAAGGAACGGCCGATATATTTCCAAGTCAGGATGGTGAGTGACTGGGAGGGGAACTTCCAGGTGGTGGTGTTCCCATCTATCTTTTCCCTTGTCCTTTTAGACGGTAGTGGTTGTGGGTTTGGAAGGTGCTGTGGAAGGAGCCTTGGTGAGTTCCTGCAGTGCATCTTGTAGATGGTACACACACTGCTGCTACTGTGCGTCGGTGGTGGAGGGAGTGAATGTTTGTGGATGGGGTGCCGATCAAGCGAGGCTGCTTTTCCCTGGACGGTGTCGAGCTTCTCGAGTGTTGTGGGAGCTGCACACATCCAGGCAAGTGGGGAGTATCCCATCACATTCCTGACTTGTGCCTTGTCGATGGTGGACAGGCTTTGGGGGAGTCAGGAGGTTGAGTTACTCTCCGCCGCAGGATTCCCAGCCTCTGACCTATTCAACTGATAGCAACTTCTCGAAGAATTAACCCTGTCAGCCTCACACCTGGAAGTTCCCCTCCGAGTCGCTCGCTATCCTGACTTGGTAATATATCTGCCGTTCCTTCACTGTCACGGGGTCAAAATCCTGGCATATTCATCTTGTGGCTGGGGCAAAGTAACAGGTGATCGCGCTACTGGCGCCTGGTATAGTCCCCGCCTGGAGAAAGGAGCGGATATTACCAGCGTCTTACCGTCCACTGTACAATTTCATTGATGTAAATCGAGCTGAATGTTGGGCAGCTACTGTCTACCTAATACAAGCCACCACTATTGTACCATCCACATTTCCAAGTCCCTGTTTGGCTGAGCTCAACTGCAGGGTCAAGCAGAATTACAGGATGATCACAGCACGGAAGGAGGCTATTCGGCACATCCTGTCTGTACTGGCTCTTCAACCGAGCAACTCACCACCCACCCCGCCCCACCCCGCCCCACCTCTGCCTTCTCCCTGTAACCCTGCACACACTTCGCTTTCGGACCACAGTTTCCTTCCCTTTTCAAAGCCTCGATTGAAGCTGCCTCCCCTGGGCCTTCTCAGGCAGCGCGTTCCAGATCCGGAACTCCTCCCAATGCGTGAGGCTGTTTCTCCCCAGGTCGCTGTTGCTTCTTCCGCCGGATCCCCTTCAATCCGTGCCTTCTCCTTCTTGATCTCCTCTCCCACCCCCCGCCACGACCAATGGGAACAGGTTCACCCTCTTCTACCCTGTCCAGGCCCCCTCGCGATTTTGAGCACCCCTATCGAATCTCCTGGCAATCTTCTCTTCTCCAAGGAAGACAGTCCCGCCTTCCCCAATATATCCACGTCACCCAAGTCCCTCATCCCGGGGACCATTCCCGTGAATCTTCTCTGCACTCTCCAAAGCCTTCACAACCTTCCTAAAGAGCGGTACTCAGAACTGGACGCAATACCCCAGCTGAGGCTGAACTAGTGTCTGATGCAAATTCAACATCACCTCCTTGCTCCTGTACTCTAATAATAAAGCTTAGGGTACTCTATGCTTTACAAGAGATTTTCTTAACCTGCCCTTGCCGTCTTCAATGATGTATTTTAGGTCCCTCTGACCCTGGTACCCCTTTTAGAATTGGGTCCTCTGTTTAATATTGTTTAATCGAAGGGGAAGATGTGCATGGTCAGATATGATATTGGCCACTCTCTACACGTATCCAAAGTCTGAAATTGCTCATTTATTGGACACCGATCCTGCTAACTTCATATAAAGGGGCTGCATTTTTCAAAATGTCCTCCAGTCCAATCCGATTTCAACTCGAAACAAAAATAAAAACAAAAATACCTGGAAAAACTCAGCAGGTTTGGCAGCATCGGCGGAGAGGAGCAAGTCCGAATGACCCTTCAACAGAACTAAGTAAAAATAGATGAGATGTGAAATATAAGCTGGTTTAAGGCGGGGGGTGGGGGGGGTGGGACAGGTAGAGCTGGATAGAGGGCCAGTGATAGGTGGAGATAACCAAAAGATGTCACAGACAAAAGGACAAAGAGGTGTTGAAGGTGGTGATATTATCTAAAGGAATGTGCTAATTAAGGGTAGAAAGCAGGACGGGCAAGGTGCAGAGAGCCCTAGCGGGGACGGGGTGGGGTGAAGGAATCAAAATAGGCTAAAAGGTAGAGATAAAACAATTAGCCTTTATCGATTCCTGCACCCCCACCCCCACCCCCACTAGGGCTCTCTGCACCTTGCCCGTCCTGCTTTCTACCCTTAATTAGCACATTCCTTAGATAATATCACCACCTTCAACACCTCTTTGTCCTTTTGTCTGTGACATCTTTTGGTTAATCTCCACCTATCACTGGCCCTCTATCCAGCTCTACCTGTCCCACCCCCCCCCCCCCCACCCCCCGACTTAAACCAGCTTATATTTCACCTCTCTTCTATTTTTACTTAGTTCTGTTGAAGGGTCGTGAGGACTCGAAACGTCAGCGGTGCTCCCTCTCCGCCGATACTGCCAGACCCGCTGAGCTTTTCCAGGTTATTTTTTTGTTTTTGTTTTTGTTTCGGATTTCCAGCGTCCGCAATTCTTTTTTGCTCTTCAATGAAAAATTGGATCGTTGTTCGAGAGCAGATTGACACCGATCGGCCCGACGCTGCCGCCATGTGGGATGTGCTCGTTTCCAGTCTCGATTTTCTTTGCGCAGGACTTCGGCTGCCTACCTGAAATAGCGATCGCGAGGGATTCACTCTGGGTGGAGTTGTACTCCCGCCCGGCGATGGTTGTCCGGTACGCGCAACTGTAGTCTCCCTGATTGGCCATCGTCGTGTTCACCATGGTGAACTCCGCAACTGAGTCGCGCACGGTCAACCTGGTGCTTATCTCCAGCCCATTCTGGTACAGCTGGAAATTGCGGGTCCGGTAGGCTTTCGGGGCTGTGCAGAGCAGGGTGAGTAGCTGCCCCTGGGGGTACAGATGAAACTCGGTGTTCCTGGATATCGTGGGTCGTTCTGCCTTGCCTGAAAGATAAAAGGGAGGCAACTCTTGTGAACGCAAGGCCTGAACGCAAGTCAACCCAATCTTTTGGCATCTCTTACCCCCGCTGTGCATTGACGGACAAGGTTGCCCCTTCCTGGGGAGCCAGAATCCTGATTTCTACAGTGGGAAGGTGGTGGGGGAGGGGGGCGATTGGTGTTGTGGGGGGGAGGTGGGGTGGTGGTGAGTTAAGCTCAGGGAGGAGGTAGGGCCATGCAGAATATAATCCTGCACCTCTGCAAGCAGAACCACCATCTTGCAAAGCATGAGAGGTGTACGAAACATACGACACTACGAAATCACCCAACAAGACATTAAAGAGGCCATGTGTGCCAATAAGGTACTAATGGATATGTTCCATCAAGATGAGGAAGGTTTGGGTGTCATGGAAGAGGAAGCCATTACCACTGACGAACAAACTTACTATGATTGAGAGAAGATGTACATGTCTGAGATTCGGCAGTATCTAAGAGAATTGAATCTCATCTTCAAAGTCTTCAGGGAACCCTTTGTATCAGACGCTAAGCTGTTTTCTGCAAACGTATGTTGTAAATTTTATGAATACCTTTTTAAAATGTATATATCCTCGTAAGTTTGTTGCCCTCTTAAGAATAAAGAATTGCAAGGTCTGTAAGGCAGGAGTGTATGAGCGAATGTAGGAGGGGCTCAACATCACCTCACGAGGAGGAACACATGGATGTCTTCAAATATCGTGGCTCGTAACTACACGAGCGCCTGCCCCATTGTTGCATCTCGCCTTATCTGACGTTTATCGTATGTCTCAGTCGCTCGCAGCGCAGAACAGGACTGACGCCGAAACGAGAGACAGCCTCGTCAAAGATTCACGCCTGACGCTCATCAGGGAAAACACCCGAGCGCCAAGTCTCCAAGCGTCACTGCGATGTTGGCGACGGGACAAACGGGTGCCGTTTGGCGGGCCGGCTGAATCGGGTTGTTCGACGCGTTGCCATGGAGACAGCAACGGAGCACTGTAGGCTCCCCAGGCTCCCGGCTTCAACCAAAGGCATAAGGTTTGACCATATTCCTTTTGTCTGAAGCGACCGGGTCCCTGAGTATAAATGTACATTGCTTCTAGCATGTATAAATGAGCTGCACCATGAACTTGACTCCTGACTTCTGAACCTGCATCTAAACCTCAATTATCTTATCTTAACTGTGTACCCTTCTGTCACTGGCCAGGAAACCTGTCCCACCTTCCACCCCCACACTTTCACGCCTACCCCCACCCCTAGTCTATTGAAACCCCTGATAATTTTGATCAACTCAATGAAATCTCCGCATAACCTTCTTTGTTCTGAGGAGAACATGCATGAGTTCTCTATTCTCTTTCATGTTGCTCATTCTTGGTGCCAAACTACCAACCTTAGTTGAACGTTCCCTGGTCTAAAGCAACCCCCAGTGGCTCCACACAACTAGATTCCCATACAGAGGCTACCATTGTGGTAAATCTCCCTTGTTTCCCTAAGGCTATGGTGACCATCGTGTGACGTATGCACGTTTAAGTATCTATTTCAGGGGGACGCAAGGGCATAAGAAACGGGGATTGGAGTAGACCATTCGGCCCATCGAGCCTGCTCTGCCATTCAATGTGCTCACAGCTAAACTTGGGATTCCACTCCATTTTCCTGCTCGCTCCCCATATCCCATCATTAACGGAGAGGCCAAAAATCTGTCCATCCCGGCCCTCAACGATGGAGCATCCACAATCCTCTGGGCTAGATTCCCAACCCTTCGAGTGAAGACATTCCTTCTCATCTCAGTCCTAAATGATCGGCCCCCTTATCCCGACATTGTGCCCCCCGCGTTTTAGATTCCCCCCGACCAGCGGAATCGACCCCTCGGCGCCCACCCTGGGAAACCCCTTCACAATCCTGCAGGTCTCAATGAGATCGCCTCCCATTCTTCTAAACTCCAGAGAATATCTCCAGAGGGATCTGGACCAACTGGAAAAATGGGCCAGAAAATGGCAGATGGAATTTAATGCGGAAAAGTGTGAGGTGTTACATTTTGGAAGGACAAACCAAGGTAGGACATGCACAGTAAATGGTAGGACACTGAGGAGTGCGGAGGGACAAAGGGATCTGGGAGTTCAGATACATAATTCCCTGAAAGTGGCATCACAGGTAGACAAGGTTGTAAAGAAAGCTTTTGGCATACTGGCCTTCATAAATCAAAGTATTGAGTATAGGAGTTGGGATGTTATGGTGAGGTTGTATAAGACATTGGTGAGGCCAACTTTGGAGTATTGTGTGCAGTTCTGGTCGCCTAACTACAGGAAGGATATCAGTAAGATCGAGAGAGTGCGGAGAAGATTTACTAGGGTGTTGCCGGGTCTTAAGGAGTTGAGTTACAGGGAAAGATTAAACAGGTTAGGACTTCATTCCTTGGAGCGTAGAAGAATGAGGGGAGATTTGATAGAAGTTTACAAAATTGTGAGGGGTATAGACAGAGTAAATGCGAGTAAGCTCTTTCCACTTAGATTAGGAGAGATAAACACGAGAGGACATGGCTTTAGGGTGAAAGGGGAAAGGTTTAGGGGGAACTTCTTCACTCAGAGAGCGGTGAGAGTGTGGAACGAGCTACCATCTGACATGGTAAATGCGGGCTCACTCTTAAGTTTTAAGAATAAATTGGATAGATACATGGATGGGAAAGGTCTGGAGGCTTATGGACTGGGTGCAGGTCAATGGGACTAGCGGAATAATATTTTGGCACAGACTAGAAGGGCCGAATGGCCTGTTTTTCTGTGCTGTAGTGTTCTATGGTTCTATGGTTCTAATATAAACCCAGTTTACACAGCCTCTCATCCCAGGGACCAATTTAGTGAACCCTTCACTGCACCACCTCCAGTGCAAGTACATCCTTCATTTAACACGGAGACCAGAACTGCGCACCATATTCCAGATGGGGTCTCACCAAAAACCCTGCACAACAGTAGCAAGGCTTCTTCATTCTTGTACTCCAATCCCATTGCAATAAAGGCCAACATGCCATTTGCCTTCCTCCTTACTTGCTACGCCTGCATGCTAACTTTCCGCGTTCCTTCTACAAACACACCCTTTGATCATCGACACTTACAATTCCCTCACCTTTTTAGATAAAGAAAAAATTTCTGTTTTCTTTCAGTCTCACGGCCAAAGTAAACAGCCTTGCACTCCGCTGCGTTACATTCCCATCAGTCACCTTTTGCCCACTCGCCCGACTTGCAGCCTCTCAGTCTCCTCCCCGCAGCTTACCTTCCCACCCTAGCTTGGCCTCATCAGCAAACTCAGATCCATCGCTGAAACAGAAACAGAAATACCAGGAAAAACTCGGCAGGTCTGGCAGCATCGGCGGAGAAGAGCACAGTTGACGTTTCGAGTCCTCATGACCCTTCAACAGAACTGAGTAAACTTAGGAAAGGGGTGAAATATAAGCTGGTTTAAGGAGGGATTGGGGGGGATGGAGTTTGTTGGGACAAGCAACCAGTGATAGGTGGAGATAACCAAAATCTGTCATAGACAAAAGAACATAGAGGTGTTGAAGGTGGTGATATTATCTAGAGGAATGTGCTAATTAAGAGTAGCAGACAGGGCAGATAAGGTGCAGATGGCTCTAGTGGGAGTGGGGGAATACTAAAAGGTAGAGATAAACAATGGGTGCAAATACATTTAAAAATAATGGAAATAGGTGGGAAAAGACAAATCTATATAAATTATTGGAAAAAACAAAAAGGAGGGGGAAGAAACGGGAAGCGGGTGGGGATGGAGGAGAGAGTTCAAGATCTAAAATTGTTGAACTCAATATTGAGCCCAATAAGTTATACAGATTTTTTCTTTTCCCACCTATTTCCATTATTTTTAAATGTATTTCCGCCATTGTTTATTTCTACCTTTTAGTATTCCCCACCCCCCACTAGAGCCATCTGCACCTTATCTGTCCTGTCTGCTACTCTTAATTAGCACATTCCTTTAGATAATATCACCACCTTCAACACCTCTTTGTGCTTTTATCTGTGACAGATTTTGGTTATCTCCACCTATCACTGGCTATTTGTCCCAACAAACCCCCCACCTTAAACCAGCTTTTATATTTCACCCCTTTCCTAATTTTACTTAGTTCTGTTGAAGGGTCACGAGGACTCGAAACGTCAACTGTGCTCCCCTCTCCGCCGATGCTGCCAGACCTGCTGAGTTTTTCCAGGTGTTTCTGTTTCTGTTTTGGATTTCTGGCGTCCGCAGTTTTTTTTTGTTTTTATTTTTAGATACGTTGCCCTCTGCCTCTTTGCCTCAGTCACTCATGTGGAGCGACCTCGAAACCAGAAAGCGGGGGTGGGGGGGTGGAAATCGGCGACTCACTTGTGATGGCGACCTGGACCCGGTCACTGTGAGTGGACGAGTGCATCTTGTGGTTGATCAGCACTTTGAACATGCAAGTGAAGTAGCCTTCCTGGTGCATGCTGATGTTGTGGATGGTCAGGATGGCGCTGGAGGCTGACGTCGGCCCCACCGAGGCCACCGGTCCCGACTCGCCCACTTTGTAGAGGTAGAAGGTGATCACCGCGAAGACGCTGGCCGACGAGCAGCGGAAGTTGACGGCCTCGCCTTGGACGAACATGCCGGACGTCCGCAACACCGAAATCGAGGGCCGCAACAGGACATCTGAGGCGGGGGAAAGAAAGAGAGAGTGATCACGGGTGAATCGCTTTGCTCCAGAGGCCCGGGTCAAACCGTTTTGGCCGGGGTTGGGTGGAGGGGGGCGTCATTGGATCTAGAAATTCGCCCCGGGTCACCTTTACATCGCCTATTCTAAATCCCGCTCGATTTCAGCTCCACGGGCATGTTGATTGGACGGCGACCGGGCGGGGGATTGGACCAAGCAACGAATGCAACACGGCCTGTTCTCCATTCTTAGCCAGGATGAGTTTCCTCCCCATTCAGAAATATACAGAGCAAAGGTTACCTGTTTCAATCCCACGCTGTCCGAACATATGAAGCAGGAACAGGAGGAGGCCACTCGGTCCCTCGAGCCTGCCCCGCCATTCAATAAGCTGACGGCCAATCTGATTGTAACCTCAGCCCCACATTCCGGCCGACCCCCCCAATAACCTTTCACCCACCCCCACCTTGCTTAACCAGAATCTATCACGCTCGGCCTTAAACATATTTAAAGACCCTGTTCCCAACGCCTTTTGGGGAAGAGATTTCCAAAGGCTCACCAACCTTTGAGAGAAGGAAATTCTCCTCGTCTCCATTTAAATGGACGAACCCATATTTACAAACAGTGACGTCTATCACAGAATCACACACACAGTGCAGAAGAGGCCCTTCGGCCCATCGAGTCTGCACCGACACTGTGAGAAACGCCTGACCTACCTACCTAATCCCATTGACCAGCGCTTGGCCCCATCGCCTTGAATGTCATGACGTGTCAAGTGTTCATCCAGGTGCTTTTTAAAGGATGTGAGGCTAACCCGCCTCCACCACCCTCCCAGGCAGCGCATTCCAGACCCTCACCACCCTCTGGGTAAAAAAAGTTTTTCCTCACACCCACCCCCCAAACCTCCTGCCCCTCACCTTGACCTTATGTCCACCTGTGACTGACCTTTCAAGTAAGGGGAACAGCTGCTCCCTATCCACCCTGTCCATGCCCCTCATAATCTTGTACATCTCGATCAGGTCACCCCTCAGTCTTCTCCGCTCCAACGAAAACAACCCAAGTCTATCCAACCTCTCCTCATAACTCAAATGTTTCATCCCAGGTCACATCCTGGTGAATCTCCTCTGCACCCCCTCCAGTGCCATCACATCCTTCCTATAATGTGGTGACCTAAGGTCTAGATTCTATGTCTAGGTTTAGATTCTCCCACAAGGGGAAACATCCTCTCCACATCCACCCTGTCAAATCCCCTGAGGGTCCTATATGCATCCATCAAGACGCCTCTTATTCTTCTAAACTCCAGTGAGGACAACTCTGGCCAAAGGCTCAGGCGTCACCTCTTACGTTGTAACATAAAACCACGTTCGGAGTTCTAGATAAAAATAACAGAAAGTGTCGTAAAAACTCAGCAGGTCTGGGAGCATCTGTGAAGAGAGACAAAGAGTTAACGTTTCGAGTCCAATATGACTCTTCTTCGGAACTTAGATGCCAAAACTGAACAGCATACAAATATACGAATGAGGAACAGGGGTAGGCCATTCGGCTCCTCGACTCTGCTCCCCCATTCAATTAGATCATGCCCGATCTGATTGTAACCTCGACCCCACATTCCGGCCTCCCCCACCCCTCCGATAACCTTTCACCCCCCCCTTGTTAATCAAAGAATTGATCTACCTCGGCCTTAAAAACATTCAAAGACTCTGCCTCAAAACTCCATTTGATATTTCTTACATCCATTGCACATTTACGAAGCTGAACTTTATCAGTCCAGTCATATTAAGTGCATTGCAACTTGTGATGTTTTCTTCTCTCTGGGGTTCATGAGTCTTTGGCACCCTCTTCCTCAAAAGGCCGGTGGAAGTAGAGTTTTTGAATATTTTTAAGGCAAGATCGATTCTTGGTAAACAAGGAGGGGTGAAGGGCTAATCAGGGAGAGGCAGGAATGTGGGGTTGAGGTTACAATTAAATCAGGCATGGTCTTATTGGATGGGCGAGCAGGTTGGAGGGGCCGAGTGGTCTACTCCCGCTCCTAATTCATACGTTCGTGTCAATATCGTTAGACCGAAAGCGGGATCATCTTGGCAAGTCACAACAGGAACTCACTGGGTAGAACATCTGTCTGACATAGAATTAGATAGCGCTGACTGCACTAAATACCAAGCACTGTGTGTTCGGCGCGGTCGCTCAGGCCCCACTCGTTTTGCCCCCAACCATTTCCTTAGCCCTGGTGTTCATATCGCACATCTGTGATGCTACAAAGTGGCGGGACCCTTCCAGAAGGGTTCTGAAGGGGGGGGGCCCCGGCGGGTGAGAAGTTCCCCAAAATGGCCACTGTCAGATCGTCTCTGCCCATCCCACGCAGCTCCTGCTGAGCTAACTCAATCGGCCGCAAGAGGACGTAAGGACAGGGGCGGTGCGTAGTCCGCGGCTGGTCCGATCCCATCCATCCTGCGTCTACGCAGAGAGAAACAGGCTTAACGTTTCATCTCCGTATGGCCCTCCTTCAGAGCTGGACAGCAGTAGACACTTGATGCATTTTATACTGGGGGTGGAGCAGGGGGAGCAAGGTGGAAGGTCGGCGGTAGGTGTGATCTCAGGAGAGATCGACAAAGATGTCTTGGACACAAGACGAAGGGAGTGTTAATGATAGCGTTAAAGTCTAAAGAAGGTGTTGATGGTGGCATAAAGGTACAATAGCGGAATGTCTGAATAGCAGAAGGGTCAGCGTTCAGTGAGATCACAACATAGGAACAAGTGATAGATGGCCCTTTTTGGAGGGTGGGGTGTGGTGACTGGGGGTAAAGGATAAAAAAAACTGAATGAATCAATCAATAAATAACGCATAAAAATAAATTTAAATTTAAATTCAACGTTAAAAAATGGATTTCAAAAGGGTGCGATCGAGACGGAGGAAAGAGTTCATGGTCTGAAGTTGTTGGACTCAATATTCAGTCCAGAAGGCTGTAAAGCGCCCGGTCGGAAGATGAGGTGCTGTTCCTCCAGTTTGCGTTGGGCTTCACTGGAACATTGCAGCAAGCCAAGGACGGACATGTGGGCAAGAGAACAGGGTGGGAGTGTTAAAATGGCAAGCGACAGGGAGGTTTGGGTCATGCTTGCGGACAGACCGAAGGTGTTCTGCAAAGCGGTCACCCAGTCTGCGTTTAGTCTCCCCCGGCAATGCAGAGGAGGGGGCCACATTGGGAGCTGGCATCGTCCACAGACGTGTCGGGTTAAGTAGCCTCCGACACGGGTAAAAAAGGCAGGAGGAGTTCCGGGAGGGATTTGAACCTGCATTAGCCTAGTGCATTAACAGTAGGCCAACAATGCACCTCAACTGCCTCCGCTACAAGTATACCCTTCCTTCAGTGAGGAGATATTAATGATACGCAGACTCACGAATGCCCTGTATCGTTGTAGCAAGCCCTTCCCTACATTTCTACCCCACTCTCCACCACCGCCCTTTCAGTAAGGAACCAGCATCCCATTTGCCTTCCTAATGATTGTCGCTGATGCTCGAGGAGGGTGGAACTGGGTGACAGCAGGGCAGATCAAAGGGTTGTGGGGTTGGAGGAGACTTCAGAATTGGGGATGGGGGGGAGGTGAGACCACGGAGGGGTTTGCAAGCGAGGGTGAGGGCAAACAGCACGAAATGTGGAAGAAGTAGGGTGATTGCGGGGGGGGACTGGGTGGGGAGGAACCCCAGCGTTGGCACCCTTAGCCTAACAGCCAACTCTGTGGGTTGCAGAGGATTCCATATAACACCACATTTGGCATAGAGTGATAGAGTCACAGAAAAAGGCCCTTGGGCCCATCTAGTCTGCGCCGGTCAAACAAGTACCTAACTAGTGCTGGCACCTGGAGAGGGTCCAGAGGAGGTTCACGAGAACGATCCCAGGAATGAAAGGCTTAACTATGAGGAACATTTGAGGACTCTGGGTCTATACTCGATGGAGTTTAGAAGGATGAGGGAGGGGGATCTGATTGAAACTTACAGAATAATGAAAGGCCTGGATAGAGTGGACGTGGGGAAGATGTTTCCATTAGTAGGAGAGACTAGGACCCGAGGGCACAGCCTCAGAGTAAAGGGAAGACCTTTTAGAACAGAGATGAGGAGAAACTTCTTTAGCCAGAGAGTGGTGAATCTATGGAATTCATTGCCACAGAAGGCTGTGGAGGCCAGGTCATTGAGTGTATTCAAGAGCGAGATAGATAGGTTCTTGATTGGTAAGGGGATCAAAGGTTATGGGGAGAAGGCGGGAGAATGGGGTTGAGAAAATTATCAGCCATGATTGAATGGCGGAGCAGACTCGATGGGCCGAATGGCCTAATTTCAGCTCCTATGTCTTATGGTCTATTCTAATCCCATTTGCCAGCACTAGGCCCATAGCCTTATATGCCAAGGCATCACAAGTACACAATCAAATACTTCTTAAATGTTATGAGGGTTTCTGCCTCTACCACCCTTACAGGCAGTGAGTTCCAGATTCCCACCACCCTCTGGGTGAAAAAAATTCTTCCTCACATCCCCTCTAAACCTCCTGCCCCTTACCTTAAATCTATGCCCCCTGATTATTGATCCCTCTATCAAGGGGAAAAGTCCCTGTCTACCCTAAATACGCCCCCTCATAACTTTATACATGCAACACCAAAGCAGCGCATGCTAGTGTTTATACTATTTTCGGGGGTAAAAAAACAATTAAACTCAATTAATAAAACAAGGGGGCAAATTAAATGGCAGCCCCTTAAAGGGAAACTGCGAAAACAAAGAGAAACTCTGAAAGAAGACTAACAAAAATGAAATTTAAGTACGACTAAAGGTGCCAACAAAGGTGCCAAGCCCCTGTGGTACCCACCCAAGCCTCGATCGTGCCCAAGTGTTTATGCTCCATTCGGGCCTCCCCACCTAAATCCCACATCACCAGGCCTCACTCCCTGTCTACTGCAAACGTGTGCCCAGTGCCTTTGTCTGTTTGTTTAGCTTCCCCTCAAATGCATCTGTAGGATTCACCTCGAACTCTCCCTCAGGCAACAAAGCTCAGTGTTCTCACCATCATTTGGGTAAAGGAAGTTCATCCCGACTTCCCGGTTGGATTTTCGGTAGCTATCTTACATTAACGGTCCAGTTAATGAAGAGCGCCCACCCTATTAAAGCCTTTCGTAGTTTTAAAGACCTCAGCTCGGTCAGCCATCCTTTATTTCTTTCACCAAGGAGAAATGAGCTCCAGTTTGCCAGTCCTTCCTTTCCCAAAGTGCATTCCCACACAGTACGTGGGACTGGACAGTGAGGCAATGCGTTTAATTGCCTGCCAATGCAATTCTGCCCAAGCTGACTTTTTACTTACCATAATGCTCAGCGGAGACAATCGTCAATGAGGAACAGTCAAAATTGTCATGCAAGACTCATTATTTGATGAACGCGCACTGTCAGAAACTTGATGCGGGCAATCTGCTAGCCTCAAGTCAAATTAACAAGGTGGATGCTGCGGAGGTGGCAGAGAGTGGCAGCAGTGTACCAACAGCTGGTCCTTGTATCATTCAATCGTGGGATGTGGGCATTGCTGGCAAGGTGCAGCATTAACTGCCCATCTCTAATTGACCCTGGAGAGGCTGGTGGCCAACTGTCTTCTAGAACCGCTGCAGTCCGCGTAGTGTGGGTACACCCGCACAATCCACATGGTGCAGGTTCCAGGGAGTGTAGAGCCAACCATATTGCTGAGTGTCTGGAGTCATAGGTAGGTTAGACCACATAAAGAACAGAAGATTTATTTCCCTAAAGAGGATTGGTGAACTAGATGGATTTCCCCCCCGCCCCGGTCATTAATAAGACATGAAGTTCCTGATTTTTAAAAATTTATTCACGAGATGTGGGTTTCTCTGGCTGGGCCAGTATTCATTGCCCATCGCTCGATGCCCTTAAGAAGGTGGTGGGTGAGCTGCCTTCTTGAACCACTGCAGTCCCTGTGGTGTAGGTACACCCACAGTGCTGTTAGGGAGGGAGTTCCAGGATTTTGTCCATGTGGTGTAGGTAAACCCACAGTGCTGTTAGGAAGGGAGTTCCAGGATTTTGTCCCTGTGGTGTAGGTACACCCACAGTGCTGTTAGGGAGGGAGTTCCAGGATTTTGTCCCTGTGGTGTAGGTACACCCACAGCGCTGTTAGGGAGGGAGTTCCAGGATTTTGTCCATGTGGTGTAGGTACACCCACAGTGCTGTTAGGGAGGGAGTTCCAGGATTTTGTCCCTGTGGTGTAGGTACACCCACAGTGCTGTTAGGGAGGGAGTTCCAGGATTTTGTCCTTGTGGTGTAGGTACACCCACAGTGCTGTTAGGGAGGGAGTTCCAGGATCTTGTCCCTGTGGTGTAGGTACACCCACAGTGCTGTTAGGGAGGGAGATCCAGGATTTTGACCCAGTGACAGTGAAGGAACGGCCAATATATTTCCAAGTCAGGATGTTGAGTGAATTGGTGTGGAATTTCCAGGTGTAGGTGTTCACATCTATCTGCTGTTCTTTTCTTTATAGGTGGTAGTGGTCGTGGGTTTGGAAGGTGCTTGTTAAGGAGCCTTGGTGAGTTGCTGCAGTGCATCTTGTAGATGGTACACACACTGCTGCTACTGTGAATGTGTGGCCAATAAAGCAGGCTGATTTTTCCAGGACAATGTCCAGCTTCTTGAGTGTTGTGGGTTCTAAGCTCTGGAATTCCCTCCATAAACCCCTCCACCCCTCCACCTCTCTCCCTCTCTTTCCTCCTTAAAACCTGCATCTTTAACCAAACTTTTTCCCATCTGACCTTTATTTCCTTGTGTGACTCAGTGTCAAATTGTGCTTTATAAAAGCTCCTGTGAAGCACCTTGGGCCAATTTTATGACATTAAAGGCGCTACATGAATGCAAATCGTTGTTCTTATTTCATTCTTTTGGCATGTTTTTGAATGTTGTATCTCAAGCCGCTCTGGATCATTCTAATCATTTCACTCTTCATTAGATGGATCTTTAACATTTTTTAGTGGGATTTCCTCCCCTCCCAAACACACCTGAATCAAGGAGGTAGAATGGTTTAGCGCACCAACATTTCCATTGACATCATTTACTCTTTACCTTGATAAACTGTCCAAGAGATGCATTGGAAACAGGAATGAATAACTGCGTGGTCCATACTGATTCTCTGCCTGTGATAAACTGCTATTAAGGGGGAATGTGCAGAATGTCATTGTGGATGTTAGATTCACTGGGACCACATGCTTTACAGTTGGTGATCGAGACACTGTCCATTCAACCCTTTACAGCTGCTGAAAATGCTGAAATGTGTAGTACTAGTTCTCTGCTTATGGAGGTTGGGGGCATTTATCAAACATGAAGATCAGGTCATGTTGAACTTCTTTCTGGTAGGGTCTCTGCTTTTGCTTTCTCAAGTCCAAAGGTGCAGAGATCAATGCATTATGGGCTCAACTGACTTATCCATCCATCATATGCCTCACTGAACCACATAAAGTGCTTTCAGGCCTCACCTTCCTCCCCCAAAACCGTCCACTATTCCTGGATCATCCCTGGAGGAGAAAGGTGACCATTGACTCCTTCCCTCCACTAAGCTCTTTTGCCTGAGCATATATCCCTTTGTCACCAAAGCCGAGACCATTCATTCAGCTGCATCTACTGTCTCCACCCCCAAAGCCCCCCACCCCCAACTGCCCCTCCTGCCCCCCTCCCCGACCCCTCTGCTTCCCCCAGGACCATCAAACACAAGCATCCCCCAGGTCTGGACCTGCATCTCTAACTGGTTTCCCTCCCAACCTCCATCATGCTCTGTCCAAACTCCATCCCATCCAAGAGATGTACCTCCTGCTCCCTAGACCAATTTCCATTCCTCCCCCAACCCCTAGCCAGCCTCTCCAGATGCCCCGTGTCAGTTGAATTCTGAATCAATTAGATTTTCCACAGATTGCCTGATTTTTATGAATCATATTATAAACCAATAATATGCTTGTGGAGAGAGTGCAGTGAATTATTATGTTCTACTTAGGAATGGACAATGATTGGAGACAAGTGGTTATTTACAGAATTGAAGAACACAGAATTCAGTTAAATTAAAATGAATGGGTTGAATGACAATGTATCACATTTCATGTATGGTTTGTTACATATAGAAACATTGAAATAGCTATAATATTTATTATATTTCATTTATTTTTATTTATTCATATTTATTTCTTTAGTTCAAGCCTACCATTTTACTAAACCCAACTTTCATGGGTTTTAATAAAGAGGATTATTTATTCATGCTAAAGGCTACACCACTCACTGTCACACATACACCACTCACTGTCACACAGACACCACTCACTGTCACACATACACCACTCACTGTCACACAGACACCACTCACTGTCACACATACACCACTCACTGTCACACATACACCACTCACTGTCACACAGACACCACTCACTGTCATACATACACCACTCACTGTCACACAGACACCACTCACTGTCACACATACACCACTCACTGCCACACAGACACCACTCACTGTCACACATACACCACTCACTGTCACACAGACACCACTCACTGTCACACATACACCACTCACTGTCACACAGACACCACTCACTGTCACACATACACCACTCACTGTCACACATACACACACACACTGTCACACATACACCACTCACTGTCACATATACACACACACACTGTCACACATACACCACTCACTGTCACACATACACCACTCACTGTCACACATACACACACTGTCACACATACACCACTCACTGTCACACATACACCACTCACTGTCACACATACACACACACACTGTCACACATACACCACTCACTGTCACACATACACCACTCACTGTCACACATACACCACTCACTGTCACACATACACACACACACTGTCACACATACACCACTCACTGTCACACATACACC
>NW_027600110.1:12500-18240 GCF_964194155.1 Cetorhinus maximus | reverse complement strand
GCCCTCCTTCACTCTGCATTGACCCAGGCTTCATGCCTCCTGGCTTTGAGGGGGCGATAATGCTGGGCCTGGAGACCCCAGGTTGCAGTCGAAGGCCATTCTGCTGCTGCTGCTGCTGCTGACCCACAGCAGCCCCCAGGGGTGGGACATTTCGCCACCGGCCATGCCCGGCAGGTTTGTCCCTTCCAGACCCTGACCAGCGCCGACGCTGAGCTTCTTCTGGCGATGGACATTCCCAGGTTCCGCTCTGTTGCCCCTGTCACCCTCTGTGTGTAATGTGGTGGGGGTCGGGGGGTGGATGTACCGATTCACCGGCTGAGGGGAGGCTGGGAGGTGGCGTTGGGACAGGGCGCCAACTTTCCTTTGGTTTCTCCGGACGCCAGGAATACCTGGTGGAGTTCGGACATCAGGGAGCAGCCCCAGGGATGTCACTGTACCTCTGCTGGGTCTAGTTGGACAGGGCGTCGCCCGGGGATGGTAATGGGTGATACCTGGGGCGTTGGCTGCAGGGTACGACTCGGGCTGGGTGCAGGATTTCAATGTGGACCCTGCCGTTGGCTCACCTCCACTCCCCTCCCCGTCAATTTGGTGACACACAGGCCCCAGTGAGAAATGAGACACGGGCAAGAGGCAGTGATCGAAGCCACCAGTTTTATTCTGACAATGGGGAAAGCAGTGGGCCATGGGGTCATTGGCTCTACACAATGTCGCAGGTCCTGAAGGATGGGGAAACCCTCAATCGGAGACTCAGGTGGATCTGGAACTGCTCCAGGTCCCCTTAATAAAACCTGACGTAGCGGCAGCACGTGTAATGACCGATGCATTTCCAGTTGATCAAAACCCCATTTCTGTAGCATGGAATTACTCTGCAGCTTATATTCGTACGGTCACATTGACCTGGAAAACAGCAAAGGAGAGATCATTGCCACCACAAGTCAGCACTCTGGAGCATCCAACCCTATTCCAACCAATGTATACATAGACTAGTACTGTGCACGGTGCTCCAAGTGTGGTCTAACCGAGGGGGATACGGAGCCCAGAACTGTGCACGGTGCTCCGAGTGTGGGTCTTACCAAGGGATACGGAGACCGGAACTGTGCACGGCGCTCCGAGTGTGGGTCTAACTGAGGGATACGGAGACCGGAACTGTGCACGGTGCTCCGAGTGTGGTCTATCCGAGGGGAATACGGAGACCGGAACTGTGCACGGTGCTCCGAGTGTGGGTCTAACTGAGGGATACGGAGACCGGAACTGTGCACGGTGCTCCGAGTGTGGGTCTAACCGAGGGATACGGAGACCAGAACTGTGCACGGCGCTCCAAATGTGGTCTAACCAAGGGATACGGAGACCGGAACTGTGCACAGCGCTCCGAGTGTGGTCTAACCGAGGGATACGGAGACAGGAACTGTGCACGGTGCTCCGAGTGTGGTCTAACCGAGGGGGATACGGAGACTGGAACTGTGCACGGTGCTCCGAGTGTGGGTCTAACCGAGGGATACGGAGACAGGAACTGTGCACAGTGCTCCGAGTGTGATCTAACCGAGGGATACAGAGACTGGAACTGTGCACGGTGCTCCGAGTGTGGGTCTAACCGAGGGATACGGAGACTGGAACTGTGCACAGCGCTCCGAGTGTGATCTAACCGAGGGATACGGAGACTGGAACTGTGCACGGCGCTCCGAGTGTGATCTAACCGAGGGATACGGAGACCGGAACTGTGCACAGCGCTCCGAGTGTGATCTAACCAAGGGATGCGGAGACCAGCGACAGTGAAGGAACGGCCGATATATTTCCAAGTCGGGATGGGTGAGGGGCTCGGAGGGGAACTTCCAGGTGGTGGTGTTCCCCATGTGTCTGCTGCCCTTGTCCTTCTAGACGGTGGAGGTCGTGGGTTTGGGCGGCGCTGTCGAAGGAGCCTTGGCGAGTTGCTGCAGTGCATCTTGTAGATGGTACACACACTGCTGCCCCTGTGCGTCGGTGGTGGTGGAGGGAGTGAATGTTTGTGGATGGGGTGCCGATCGAGCGGGGGCCGCTTTGTCCTCGACGGTGTCGAGCTTCTTGAGTGTTGTGGGAGCCACACTCATCCAGGCAAGTGGGGAGTGTCCCATCACACTCCTGACTTGTGCCTTGTAGATGGTGGACAGGCTTTGGGGGAGTCAGGAGGTGAGTGACTCTCCCCAGGATTCCCAGCCTCTGACCTGCTCTTGTAGCCACAGTATTTCTATGGCTGGTCCCAGTTCAGTTTCTGGTCAATGGTAACCCCCAGGATGTTATTAGGGGGGGGGGTTTCAGCGATGGTAATGCCATTGAACGTCAAGGGGGCGATGGTTGGTTCCTCTAGGTTTATGGAAGAGGGTTGGCTGGAGGTCAGACACCTCACGTCCGTGATCCCATTAAATGGTAACACAGGCTGGAGGGGCTGAATGGCCTCTCCTCCTCTGAATTTTTCCATCGATCTTTCAGTAAGGGACACGCCAAGCTCCCGATAACCTGACCTGAATTGGTTCCTCCATTGGCAACATCGGGCTGTAGCAGCATCAGGAAGACAAGGAGCAAAAGCAGCACTTTCCCCATTTTGCCAAGTCTGCTGCTGGCTTTGCAGGCTCCCAGTGAGGTGGCTGCAGCAATGGGTGCTCTTTATATGAAGACACAGAATTAATAATGACACACACCCCCGGGTAGGATTGGCCACACGTTCGACATGGAGGAGCAGCTCACTAACTGAGACCAGCTGTGGCTCTAATCCCAAACTAAATGTGTCTCCTCTGGTCTGTCTGGTGGTGCCTGGTGAAGACTTCAAGGGATCCTTCACTGTGTTTCAAGTAAGAACCACGCTGCGGGGGTGGGGAATGGGGGCCATTTGGCCCATCGTGTCTCTGCTGGCTCTTTGGAAAGAGCGGCTGAATTAGGCCCCACTCAATCTCTTTGTCATTCTTTCCCTTTTCCATGAATGACGCAGTTCCCCCTTTGAAAGTTTCTATTGAACTTGCTTCCATTTTCCTTTCAGGGAGCACACTCCAGATCACAGCAACTCGCTGCGTACAAAGACACCTCGCCTCCTTATCGAGCTCACATGCCAATGATCTGCAATGTGGTTCTACTGTTTACTCAATCGGAAATATGTGACAGTCACTATTGGAAGATGAGTTGGAGAGTTCTCCCTGAGGCTTGGGGCTGTATGAAGTCATTGACAGTATCACCCAAATTTGATTTTCCATTCATCGTCTCAGTGATGTTTGTGGGATCTTCCCGTGTGCACATGGGCTTCCTCACTTCCCCGATTTGAACAGCGATGGCGCTTTGACACTAATTCATTGTCTGTACAGAACTCTTGGACATCCTGGGGCTGAGAGAGGTACTGCCCAACAGTCTGCCTTTCATTTCCTATCACCTCTGCCCTTTCTCTCTGCCCTCTCTCTTTCTCTCCATCTCACACTTTCTCTCTCCACCTTTCTCTCAGTCTCTCTCGCTCTCTGTCTCACTCTCTCCTTTTGCCTCCCTGTCTCTGTGCCTCCTTCTCATTAGACCCTCTCTTTCCTGCAATCTCTCTCTCTCGGCTCCTCTCTCCCATCTCCCTCTCCCCCCATCTCTCTCACACAATTTGTTCCTTGGCTGTTTTCTCTTGCTCCATCTCACTCTGTGCCTCCCTTTCACTATTTCTGACTCCTCATTCCTCCATAAGACCATAAGACATAGGAGCAGAAATTAGGCCATTCGGCCCATCGAGTCTGCCCCGTCATTCAATCATGGCTGATAAGTTTCTCAACCCCATTCGCCCGCCTTTTCCCCGTAACCTTTGATCCCCTTACCAATCAAGAACCTATCTATCTCAGTCTTAAATACACTCAATGACCCGGCCTCCACAGCCTTCTGTGGCAATGAATTCCATAGATTCACCACTCTCTGGCTAAAGAAGTTTCTCCTCATCTCTGTTCTAAAAGCTCTTCCCTTTACTCTGAGGCTGTGCCCCTCGGGTCCTAGTCTCTCCTACTAATGGAAACATCTTCCCCACGTCCACTCTATCCAGGCTTTTCAGTATTCTGTAAGTTTCAATCAGATCCCCCCCTCATCCTTCCAAACTCCATCGAGTATAGACCCAGAGTCCTCAAACCTTCCTCATATGTTAAGCCTTTCATTCCTGGGATCGTTCTCGTGAACCTCCTCTGGACCCTCTCCAGGGCCAGAACATCCTTCCTGAGATACGGGGCCCAAAATTGCTCACAATATTCTAAATGTGGTCTGACCAGAGCCTTATAAAGCCTCAGCAGCACATCCCTGCTTTTATATTCTAGTCCTCTCGAAATAAATACCAACATTGCATTTGCCTTCCTAACTACCGACTCAACCTGCAAGTTAACCTTAAGAGAATCCTGGACTAGGACTCCCAAGTCCCTTTGCACTCCAGATTTCTGAATACTCTCCCCATTTAGAAAATAGTCTATGCCTCTATTCTTCCTACCAAAGTGCATGACCTCACACTTCCCCACGTTGTATTCCATCTGCCACTTCATTGCCCATTCTCCTAACCTGTCCAAATCCTTCTGCAGCCTCCCCGCCTCCTTAATACTACCTGTCCCTCCACCTACCTTTGTATCATCTGCAAACTTAGCCAGGGTGCCCTCAGTTCCTTCATCTAGATCATTCATGTACAAAGTGAAAACTTGTGGTCCCAACACTGACCCCTGCGGAACTCCACTAGTCACCGGCCGCCATCCTGAGAAGGACCCCCTTATCCCCACTCTCTGCCTCCTGCCAGACAGCCAATCTTCTATCCATGCTAGTACCTTGCCTCTAACACCATGGGCTGTTATCTTACTGAGCAGCCTCCTGTGCGGCACCTTGTCAAAGGCCTTCTGGAAGTCCAAGTAGATAACATCCATTGGCTCCCCTTTGTCTAACCTACTCGTTACCTCCTCAAAGAATTCGAACAGATTTGCCCGTTAGACAAATTAGAATTTGTCTGTTAGACAATGAGAACAGTCCCTCTCATTCTCCAACTCTCCCATCATCTCCAGGTCTCTCTCACTTTGCTCCATCCATCAGCCAGGTGGTTAAGTATTTCTCATTTAAGCTGTTAAATATTTGCCCCTGGAGTGGAACTGCACTGTCCCCAGTCGCCTCGCTGTCTGACCATCTTTAGCAAGGTGCAAGGAACAAGCTGTCCCTCAATATGGACCAACAGCAGCTGACAGCCTGTTTTTGGGGACAAGACACAAACTCTCAACGATCGAATGTCCAGAGATTAATTCACTACATGTGGTGAAATACAGCGTGGAGGTGTTTTATGAGCAGAATATATTAACACAGACAATTATGCGCACACAAAATCTGATTATTAAAGGGTAGGCACAGATTTTTCTTCAGTCACAGGGTATGAACGTTGCAGGCAAGGCCAGCATTTATTTCCCATCCCTAATTGCCCCTTGAGAAGGTGGTGGGTGAGCCGCATTCGTGAGCCGCTGCAGTCCCCATGTGGTGTAGGTACACCCACGGCGCTGTTAGGGAGGGAGTTCCAGGATTTTGTCCCTGTGGTGTAGGTACACCCACGGCGCTGTTAGGGAGGGAGTTCCAGGATTTTGTCCCTGTGGTGTAGGTACACCCACGGCGCTGTTAGGGAGGGAGTTCCAGGATTTTGTCCCTGTGGTGTAGGTACACCCACGGCGCTGTTAGGGAGGGAGTTCCAGGATTTTGTCCCTGTGGTGTAGGTACACCCACGGCGCTGTTAGGGAGGGAGTTCCAG
>NW_027600110.1:0-2500 GCF_964194155.1 Cetorhinus maximus | reverse complement strand
CTGTTTGGGTAGAGCTGAGAAACACTAAGGGACAAAAAATGTTAGTGGGGTTGTATATAGACCCCAAACTGTAGTGGTGATACTGGGAATGGCATTAAACAGGAAATTAGAGACACATGTCATAAAGGAACATCTGTAATTATGGGTGACTTTAATCTGCATATAGATTGGGCAAATCAAATTAGTAACAATACCCTAGAGGAGGAATTCCTGGAGTGTATACGGGATGGTTTTCCAGACCAATACGTTGAGGAACCAACTAGAGAACAGGCCATCCTAGCCTGGGTATTGTTTAATGAGAAAGGAATAATTGGCAATCTAGTTGTGTGAGGCCCCTTGGGGATGATCGACCATAATATGATAGAATTCTCCATCAAGATGGAGAGTGACGTTGTTGATTCTGAGACTAGGGTCCTGAATCTTAATAAAGGAAACTACGATGGGATGAGGCGCGAATTGGCTATGATGGATTGGGAAACGTTACTTAAAGGGATGAAGGTGGATAGGCAATGGCAAACATTCAAAGAGCACATGGGTGAACTGCAACAATTGTTTATTCCTGTCTGGTGCAAAAGTAAAACAGGAAAGGTGACCAAACCATGGCTTACAAGGGAAATTAGAGATAGTATTAGATGCAAGGAAGAGGCATACAAATTGGCCAGAAAAAACAACAGACCTGAGGATTGGGAGCAGTTTAGAATTCAGCAAAGGAGGACCAAGGGATTGATTAAGAAGGGGAAATAGAGTACGAGAGTAAGCTTGCGGGGAACATAAAAACTGACTGTAAAAGTTTCTATAGGTATGTGAAGAGAAAAAGATTGGTGAAGACAAATGTAGGTCCCTTACAGTCAGAAACAGGGGAATTTATAATGTGGAACAAAGAAATGGCTGACCAATTAAATACATACTTTGGTTCTGTCTTCACAAAGGAGAACACAAATAACATATTAGAAATGTTGGGGAACACAGGGTTTAGTGAGAGGGAGGAACTGAAATCAGCATTAGTAGGGAAATGGTGTTGGGGAAATTGATGGGATTGAAGGCCGATAAATCCCCTGATAATCTACATCCCAGAGCACTTAAGGAAGTGGCCTGAGAAATGCATTGGTGGTCATCTTCCGAGATTCTATAGACTCTGGGACAGTTCCTACAGATTGGAGGGTAGCTAATGTAACCCCACTATTTAAAAAGGGAGGAAGAGAGAAAACAGGGAATTATAGACCAGTCAGCCTGACGTCAGTAGTGGGGAAAATTCTAGAGTCCATTATAAAAGATTTAATAGCTGAGCACGTGGAAAACAGTGGCAGAATCGGACAGAGTCAGCATGGATTTACGAAAGGGAAATCATGCTTGACAAATCTACTGGAATTTTTCGAGGATGTAACCAGTAGAGTTGATGAGGGGGAGCCAGTGGATGTGGTTTATTTGGATTTTCAGAAGGCTTTCAACAAAGTCCCACATAAGAGATTGGCGTGTAAAATTAAAGCTCATGGGATAAGGGGTAGTGTATTGAGATGGATAGAAAACTGGTTGGCAGACAGGAAACAAAGAGTAGGAATAAACGGGTCTTTTTCCGATTGACAGGCAGTGACTTGTGGGGTACCGCAGGGATCGGTGCTGGGACGCCAGCTATTCACAATATATATTAATGATTTGGATGAGGGAACTAAATGTAATATCTCCAAATTTGCAGATGACACAAAGCTGGGTGGGAGGGTGAGCTGTGAGGAGGATGCAGAGATGCTTCAGTGTGATTTGGACAAGCTGAGTGAGTGGGCAAATGCATGGCAGATGCAGTATAATGTGGATAAATGTGAGGTTATCCATTTTGGTAGCAAAAACAGGAAGGCAGATTATTATCTGAATGGCTATAAATTGAGAGAGGGGAATGTACAACGAGACCTGGGTGTCCTCGTACACCAGTCACTGAAGGTAAGCATGTAGGTGCAGCAGGCGGTAAAGAAGGCAAATGGTATGTTGGCCTTCATAGCCAGAGGATTCGAGTACAGGAACAGGGATATCTTGCTGCAATTGTACAGGGCCTTGGTGAGACCACACCTGGAATATTGTGTGCAGTTTTGGTCTCCTTATCTGAGGAAGGATGTTCTTGCTATAGAGAGAGTGCAGCGAAGGTTTACCAGACTGATTCCTGGGATGGCGGGACTGACATATGAGGAGAGATTGAATCAGTGAGGATTATATTCGCTGGAGTTCAGAAGAATGAGGGGACATATAGAAACCAATAAAATTCAAACATGACTAGATGCAGGAAGGATGTTCCCAATGGTGGGGGAGTCCAGGACCAGGGGTCACAGTCTGAGAATACGGGGTAGACCATTTAGGACTGAGATGAAGGGAACTTCTTCACCCAGAGAGTGGTGAGCCTGTGGAATTCCCTACCACAGAAAGTAGTTGAGGCCAAAATATTGTATGTTTTCAAGAAGGAGTTAGATATAGCTCTTGGGGCGAAAGGGATCAAAGGATATGGGGAGAAAGCGGG
>NW_027600109.1:0-18246 GCF_964194155.1 Cetorhinus maximus | reverse complement strand
CAGGTGAGATCCAAACTGAATCGAGAGGGAGAGAGGGAGAGAGGGAGGGAGACGGAGACGGAGACGGGGAGACGGAGAGAGAGAGAGATGGAGAGACGGAGGGAGAAGAGGCGCAAATCCCGTCAGCCGCATCCTGAATTCCGGCTCCATGGGGGTAGGGTGAGTGACTCCGACCGAGTGAAGCGATGGTCAATCTAACAGGGATTGTTTTCCCTCCTCCCTCACCCTCCCTCCCTCCCCTCCCCCTCCCTCCACTCACCCTCCCTCACCCTCCCTCCCCTCACCCTCCCTCACCCTCACCCTCCCTCCCCTCACCCTCCCTCACCCTCCCTCCCCTCCCCCTCCCTCCCCTCACCCTCCCTCCCCTCCCCCTCCCTCCCCCCACCCTCCCTCCCCTCACCCTCCCTCCCCTCTCCATTTTTGTGTCCTACAGGTGGGATCGATCCTGAATTCCGGCTCCATGGGGTGTAGGGGGTTGGGGAGAAGTTGCTGAAGTGGAAACTGTTACAGACCCAAAAGCCCAACTCCTGGGAGCCCCATTGAGAAGCTGCTGCCCCCAACACAACAGCCCCACCCAGGTAAGTGAAGAGTTTGTTACAGGGTCTGGGGGGAGAGCGGGGCAGTGGGATTAGTTTGGGGATTGATACAGGGTCTGGGGGGGGGAAGAGTCTCAGGTTCTGGTTAATGGTTAAAACCCCCAGGATGTTGGTGTTGGGGGTGAGGGAGTTACTGAGGGTTGTGGGGATTGGAGACTGTGAAGCAGAGATTGAAATGGTGTCTTTGTGTCTCAACAGGGAGAGCGGCAAAGCCCCGGGGACATCACTTCAGGAGCAGCCGAGTGCGATGGGAATGGGGAATGGACCCCCCGCACGGGAAGCATCCAGCGATTGGGAGACCGAGGCCATTCAGCCCACTCTGCCTGGGCCGGCACTTCGACATCATGGGGACGCTGGTTAGATTCTCTCTTGTTGGAGACGCTCATTGCCCGGCCCGTGTGGGGAGAATGGGCACCGGGTGTGATGCCCGTTCGGAGACCAACACTCGGTGAAGTGGCTGATCCAACATCGCCTCCCTCGGCCGCCGGACGCCTCCCGCCGCCGCCGGACGCCTCCCTCGGCCGCCAGACGCCTCCCGCCGCCGCCGGACACCTCCCTCGGCCGCCAGACGCCTCCCGCCGCCGCCGGACGCCTCCCGCAGCCGCCGGACACCTCCCGCCGCCGCCGGACGCCTCCCTCGGCCGCCGGACGCCTCCCTCGGCCGCCGGACGCCTCCCTCGGCCGCCGGACGCCTCCTTCGGCCGCCGGACGCCTCCCTCGGCCGCCGGACGCCTCCCTCGGCCGCCGGACGCCTCCCTCGGCCGCCGGACGCCTCCCTCGGCCGTCGGACGCCTCCCTCGGCCGCCGGACGCCTCCCTCGGCCGCCGGACGCCTCCCTCGGCCGCCGGACGCCTCCCTCGGCCGCCGGACGCCTCCCTCGGCCGCCGGACGCCTCCCTCGGCCGCCGGACGCCTCCCTCGGTCGCCGGACGCCTCCCGCCGCCGCCGGACGCCTCCCTCGGCCGCCGGACGCCTCCCTCGGCCGCCGGACGCCTCCCTCGGCCGCCGGACGCCTCCCTCGGTCGCCGGACGCCTCCCGCCGCCGCCGGACGCCTCCCTCGGCCGCCGGACGCCTCCCTCGGCCGCCGGACGCCTCCCTCGGCCGCCGGACGCCTCCCACCGCCGCCGGACGCCTCCCACCGCCGCCGGACGCCTCCCACGGCCGTCGGACGCCTCCCGCTCTGTTGACCGGAGAGACAGGGTCCAACATGATTTCTCTTTCACCACACCATGAAGACTCTGCCCGATAGTCTTCAATTGTTCTAAGTGCATGGCTATAACCTTCTTAATAAAGTTTCTAAAAATGACAAATGTTGACTGGCCTGTGGTTTTCTGCTTTCTGTCTCTGTTCCTTTCAATAAGGGAGTTACATTGACCATTGACCTCCTCCCTCACTAACACACAGCCTGTCCCACTCTCAGATACCAGCTCCTCCCTCACTAACACACAGCCTGTCCCACTCTCAGATACCAGCTCCTCCCTCACTAACACACGGCCCGTCCCACTCTCAGATACCAGCTCCTCCCTCACTAACACACAGCCCGTCCCACTCTCAGATACCAGCTCCACCCTCACTAACACACAGCCTGTCCCACTCTCAGATACCAGCTCCTCCCTCACTAACACACAGCCCGTCCCACTCTCAGATACCAGCTCCTCCCTCACTAACACACAGCCCGTCCCACTCTCAGATACCAGCTCCTCCCTCACTAACACACAGCCCGTCCCACTCTCAGATACCAGCTCCACCCTCACTAACACACAGCCTGTCCCACTCTCAGATACCAGCTCCTCCCTCACTAACACACAGCCCGTCCCACTCTCAGATACCAGCTCCTCCCTCACTAACACACAGCCCATCCCACTCTCAGATACCAGCTCCTCCCTCACTAACACACAGCCTGTCCCACTCTCAGATACCAGCTCCTCCCTCACTAACACACAGCCTGTCCCACTCTCAGATACCAGCTCCTCCCTCACTAACACACAGCCTGTCCCACTCTCAGATACCAGCCACTCCCTCACTAACACACAGCCCGTCCCACTCTCAGATACCAGCTCCTCCCTCACTAACACACAGCCCATCCCACTCTCAGATACCAGCTCCACCCTCACTAACACACAGCCCGTCCCACTCTCAGATACCAGCTCCTCCCTCACTAACACACAGCCCGTCCCACTCTCAGATACCAGCCCCTCCCTCACTAACACACAGCCTGTCCCACTCTCAGATACCAGCTCCTCCCTCACTAACACACAGCCCGTCCCACTCTCAGATACCAGCTCCTCCCTCACTAACACACAGCCTGTCCCACTCTCAGATACCAGCTCCTCCCTTACTAACACACAGCCTGTCCCACTCTCAGATACCAGCTCCTCCCTCACTAACACACAGCCTGTCCCACTCTCAGATACCAGCTCCTCCCTCACTAACACACAGCCTGTCCCACTCTCAGATACCAGCTCCTCCCTCACTAACACACAGCCTGTCCCACTCTCAGATACCAGCCCCTCCCTCACTAACACACAGCCTGTCCCACTCTCAGATACCAGCCCCTCCCTCACTAACACACAGCCTGTCCCACTCTCAGATACCAGCCCCTCCCTCACTAACACACAGCCCGTCCCACTCTCAGATACCAGCTCCACCCTCACTAACACACAGCCTGTCCCACTCTCAGATACCAGCCCCTCCCTCACTAACACACAGCCCGTCCCACTCTCAGATACCAGCTCCACCCTCACTAACACACAGCCCGTCCCACTCTCAGATACCAGCTCCACCCTCACTAACACACAGCCTGTCCCACTCTCAGATACCAGCCCCTCCCTCACTAACACACAGCCTGTCCCACTCTCAGATACCAGCCCCTCCCTCACTAACACACAGCCTGTCCCACTCTCAGATACCAGCTCCACCCTCACTAACACACAGCCCGTCCCACTCTCAGATACCAGCTCCACCCTCACTAACACACAGCCTGTCCCACTCTCAGATACCAGCTCCTCCCTCACTAACACACAGCCCATCCCACTCTCAGATACCAGCTCCACCCTCACTAACACACAGCCCGTCCCACTCTCAGATACCAGCTCCTCCCTCACTAACACACAGCCCGTCCCACTCTCAGATACCAGCTCCTCCCTCACTAACACACAGCCCGTCCCACTCTCAGATACCAGCTCCACCCTCACCAAAATACAGCCCATCTGTATCAGAGAGGGAGATCAGGGATAGAGAATGACATCGGGGGACGGTTAAAGAGACAGAGAGTGATATCACGGGGACATTAAAGGGACATAGAGAGGGGTCACGGGGAGGTTAAAGGGACAGAGAGTGAGATCACGGGGATGTTAAAGGGACAGAGAGTGAGATCACGGGGAGGTTAAAGGGACATAGAGAGGGATCACGGGGAGGTTAAAGGGACAGTGAGTGAGATCACGGGGAGGTTAAAGGGACATAGAGAGGGATCACGGGGAGGTTAAAGGGACAGAGATTGAGATCACGGGGAGGTTAAAGGGACAGAGTATGAGATCACGGGGAGGTAAAAGGGACAGAGAGTGAGATCACGGGAGGTTAAAGGGACAGAGAGTGAGATCACGGGGAGGTTAAACGGACAGAGTATGAGATCACGGGGAGGTAAAAGGGACAGAGAGTGAGATCACGGGGAGGTTAAAGGGACAGAGAGAGAGATCACGGGGAGGTTAAAGGGACAGAGAGAGAGATCACGGGGAGGTTAAATGGACAGAGAGTGAGAGCACGGCGTGGTTAAAGGGACAGACGGTGAGATCACGGGGAGGTTAAAGGGACAGAGGGTGAGAGCACAGGAATCTTAAAGGGACAGAGAGCGAGATCAGGGACAGTTATAGGGACATAGAGTCAGATCAGGGACAGTTAAAGGGACTGAGAGGGAGATCA
Organism: Cetorhinus maximus; assembly: GCF_964194155.1. Taxonomy (NCBI): domain Eukaryota; kingdom Metazoa; phylum Chordata; class Chondrichthyes; order Lamniformes; family Cetorhinidae; genus Cetorhinus; species Cetorhinus maximus. The sequence goes on along the minus strand of NW_027600109.1, from coordinate 13,732 downwards.
GGGACAGTTAAAGGGACAGAGATTGAGATCATGGCCTGTTAAAGGGAGCAAGATTGAGATCAGGGACAGTTAAAGGGACAAAGAGTGAGATCAGGGACAGTTATAGGGACAAAGATAGTGATCAGGGGGACAGTTAAAAGGACAATGAGTGATATCAGGGACAGTTAAAGGGACAGAGAGAGATCAGGGTCTATTAAAGGGACAGAGAGTGGGATCGGGGGACAGTTAAAGGGATAGAGAGTAAGATCGGGGGACAGTTAAAGGGGTAGAAAGTGAGATCACGGGAAGGTGAATGGGACATAGAGTGAGATCTCGGGGAGGTTAAAGGGACAGAGAATGAGATAACGGGGAGGTTAAAGGGACAGAGAATGAGATCACGGGGAGGTTAAATGGACAGAGAGTGAGATCACGGGGAGGTTAAAGGGACAAAGAATGAGATCACGGGGAGGTTAAAGGGACAGAGAGTGAGATCACGGGGAGGTTAAAGCGACAGAGAGTGAGATCACGGGGAGGTTAAAGGGACGGAGAGTAAGTTCACGGGGAGGTTAAAGGGACAGATAGTGAGACCACGGGGAGGTTAAAGGGACAGAGAGTGAGATCACGGGGAGGTTAAAGGGACAGAGAGTGAGATCACGGGGAGGTTCAAGGGACAGAGACTGATTTCACGGGGAGGTTAAAGGGAAAGTGAGTGAGTTCACGGGGAGATTAAAGGGACAGAGAGTGAGATCACTGGGAGGTTAAAGGGACAGAGAGTGAGATCACGGGGAGGTTAAAGGGACAGAGAGTGAAATCACGGGAAGGTTAAAGGGACAGAGTGAAATGACGGGGAGGTTAAAGGGACAGAGAATGAGATCAGGGGGATGTTAAAGGGACAGAGAGTGAGATCACGGGGATATAAAAGGGACAGAGAGTGAGATCACGGGGAGGTTAAAGGGAAGGAGAGTGAGATAACGGGGAGGTTAAAGGGACAGAGAGAAGGATCAGGGGGAAGTTAAAGGGACAGATGGTGAGTTCACGGGGAGGTTAAAGGGACAGAGAATGAGAACAGGGGGAGGTTAAAGGGAAAGCGAGTGAGTTCACGGGGAGGTTAAAGGGACAGAGAGTGAGAACAGGGGGAGGTTAAAGGGAAAGCGAGTGAGTTCACGGGGAGGTTAAAGGGACAGAGAGTGAGAACAGGGGGAGGTTAAAGGGACAGAGAGTGAGATCACGGGGAGGTTAAAGGGACAGAGAGTGAAATGACGGGGAGGTTAAAGGGACAGAGAGTGAGATCACGGGGAGGTTAAAGGGACAGAGAGTGAGATCACGGGGAGGTTAAAGGGACAGAGAGTGAAATCACGGGGAGGTTAAAGGGACAGAGTGAAATGACGGGGAGGTTAAAGGGAAAGAGAATGAGATCAGGGGGATGTTAAAGGGACAGAGAGTGAGATCACGGGGAGGTTAAAGGGACAGAGAGTGAGATCACGGGGAGGTTAAAGGGACGGAGAGTGAAATCACGGGGAGGTTAAAGGGACAGAGAGTGAAATCACGGGGAGGTTAAAGGGACAGAGATTGAGATCACTGGGAGGTTAAAGGATCAGAGAGTGAGATCACGGGTAGGTTAAAGGGACAGAGAGTGAGATCACGGGTAGGTTAAAGGGACAGAGAGTGAGATCACGGGGAGGTTAAAGGGACAGAGAGTGGGATAACGGGGAGGTTAAAGGGACAGAAAGTGAGAACACGGGGAGGTTAAAGGGACAGAGTGAGATCACGGGGAGCTTAAAGGGACAGAGAGTGAGATCACGGGGAGGTTAAAGGGACAGAGAGTGAGATCACGGGGAGGTTAAAGGGGCAGAGAGATAGACCACGGGGAGGTTAAAGGGACAGAGAGTGAGATCACGGGGAGGATAAAGGGACAGACAGTGAGATCACGGGGAGGTTAAAGGGACAGAGAGTGAGATCGCGGGGAGTTTAAGGGGACAGGGAGTGAGATCATGGGGAGGTTAAAGGGACAATGGGTGAGTTCTCGGGTAGGTTAAAGAGACAGAGAGTGAGATCACGGGGACGTTAAAGGGACAGAGAGTTAGATCACGGAGAGGTTAAAGGGACAGAGAGTTAGATCACGGAGAGGTTAAATGGACAAAGATTGAGATCACGGGGAGGTTATTGGATCAGAGAGTGAGATCACGGGTAGGTTAAAGGGACAGAGAGTGAGATCACGGGGTGGTTAAAGGGACAGAGAAAGTTTACTGGGTGGTTAAAGCGACAGAGAGAGTTCACTGGGAGGTTAAAGGGACAGAGAGTCAGATCACGAGGTGGTTAAAGGGAAAGAGAATGAGAACACAGGGAGGTTAAAGGGACAGAGAGTGAGATCACGGGGAAATTAAAGGGACAGAGAGTTGATCTCGGGGAGGTTAAAGGGACAGAGAGTGATATCACGGGGGTGTTAAAGGGACAGAGTGTGAGATCACGGGGAGATTAAACGGACAGAGAGGGAGATCACGGGGAGTTTAAAAGGACTGAGAGTGAGATCACGGGGAAATTAAAGGAACGAAGTGAGATCAAGGGGTGGTTAAAGGGACAGAGAATGAGATCAAGCGAAGGTTAAAGGGACAGAGAGTGAGATGCAGGGAAGGTTAAACGGACAGAGAGTGAGATCACGGGGAGGTTAAACGGACAGAGTGTGATCACGGGGAGATTAAAGGTACAGAGAGAGATTACGGGGAGGATAAATCGACAGAGAGTGAGATCACGGGAATGTTAAAGGGACAGAGAGTGAGATCACGGGGAGGTTAAACAGACAGAGTGTGAGAGCACGGGGAGGTTAAAGGGACAGAGAGTGAGATCACGGGGAGTTTAAAGGGACAGAGGGTGAGATCACAGGAATCTTAAAGGGACAGAGCGTGAGATCATGGCGAGGTTAAAGGGACAGAGATTGAGATCAGGGACAGTTAAAGGGACAAAGAGTGAGATCAGGGACAGTTATAGGGACAAAGATTGTGATCAGGGGGACAGTTAAAAGGACAATGAGTGATATCAGGGACAGTTAAAGGGACAGAGAGAGATCAGGGTCTATTAAAGGGACAGAGAGTGGGATCGGGGGACAGTTAAAGGGATAGAGAGTAAGATCGGGGGACAGTTAAAGGGGTAGAAAGTGAGATCACGGGAAGGTGAATGGGACATAGAGTGAGATCTCGGGGAGGTTAAAGGGACAGAGAATGAGATCACGGGGAGTTTAAATGGACAGGGAGTGAGATCACGGGGAGGATAAATGGACAGGGAGTGAGATCACGGGGATGTTAAAGCGACAGAGAGTGAGATAACGGGGAGGTTAAAGGGACAGAGAATGAGATCACGGGGAGGTTAAATGGACAGAGAATGAGATCACGGGGAGGTTAAAGGGACAAAGAATGAGATCACGGGGAGGTTAAATGGAGAGAGAGTGAGATCACGGGGAGGTTAAAGCGACAGAGAGTGAGATCACGGGGAGGTTAAAGGGACGGAGATTAAGTTCACGGGGAGGTTAAAGGGACAGATAGTGAGACCACGGGGAGGTTAAAGGGACAGAGAGTGAGATCACGGGGAGGTTAAAGGGACAGAGAGTGAGATCACGGGGAGGTTAAAAAGACAGAGAGTGAGACCACGGTGCAGTTAAAGGGACAGAGAGTGAGATCACGGGGAGGTTCAAGGGACAGAGACTGAGATCACGGGGAGGTTAAAGGGAAAGTGAGTGAGTTCACGGAGAGATTAAAGGGACAGAGAGTGAGATCACTGGGAGGTTAAAGGGACAGAGAGTGAAATCACGGGGAGGTTAAAGGGAAAGTGAGTGAGTTCACGGAGAGATTAAAGGGACAGAGTGTGAGATCACTGGGAGGTTAAAGGGACAGAGAGTGAGATCACGGGGAGGTTAAAGGGACAGAGAGTGAAATCACGGGGAGGTTAAAGGGACAGAGTGAAATGACGGGGAGGTTAAAGGGACAGAGAATGAGATCAGGGGGATGTTAAAGGGACAGAGAGTGAGATCACGGGGATATAAAAGGGACAGAGAGTGAGATCACGGGGAGGTTAAAGGGACAGAGAGTGAGATAACGGGGAGGTTAAAGGGACAGAGAGAAGGATCAGGGGGAAGTTAAAGGGACAGATGGTGAGATCACGGGGAGGTTAAAGGGTCATAGAGTGAGATCATGGGGAGGTAATAGGGACAGAGACTGTATTCACGGGGAGGTTAAAGGGACAGAGAGTGAGAACAGGGGGAGGTTAAAGGGAAAGCGAGTGAGTTCACGGGGAGGTTAAAGGGACAGAGAGTGAGAAAAGGGGGAGGTTAAAGGGAAAGCGAGTGAGTTCACGGGGAGGTTAATGGGACAGAGAGTGAAATCACGGGGAGGTTAAAGGGACAGAGATTGAGATCACTGGGAGGTTAAAGGATCAGAGAGTGAGATCACGGGTAGGTTAAAGGGACAGAGAGTGAGATCACGGGTAGGTTAAAGGGACAGAGAGTGAGATCACGGGGAGGTTAAAGGGACAGAGAGTGGGATAACGGGGAGGTTAAAGGGACAGAAAGTGAGAACACGGGGAGGTTAAAGGGACAGAGTGAGATCACGGGGAGCTTAAAGGGACAGAGAGTGAGATCACGGGGAGGTTAAAGGGACAGAGAGTGAGATCACGGGGAGGTTAAAGGGGCAGAGAGATAGACCACGGGGAGGTTAAAGGGACAGAGAGTGAGATCACGGGGAGGATAAAGGGACAGACAGTGAGATCACGGGGAGGTTAAAGGGACAGAGAGTGAGATCGCGGGGAGTTTAAGGGGACAGGGAGTGAGATCATGGGGAGGTTAAAGGGACAATGGGTGAGTTCTCGGGTAGGTTAAAGAGACAGAGAGTGAGATCACGGGGACGTTAAAGGGACAGAGAGTTAGATCACGGAGAGGTTAAAGGGACAGAGAGTTAGATCACGGAGAGGTTAAATGGACAAAGATTGAGATCACGGGGAGGTTATTGGATCAGAGAGTGAGATCACGGGTAGGTTAAAGGGACAGAGAGTGAGATCACGGGGTGGTTAAAGGGACAGAGAAAGTTTACTGGGTGGTTAAAGCGACAGAGAGAGTTCACTGGGAGGTTAAAGGGACAGAGAGTCAGATCACGAGGTGGTTAAAGGGAAAGAGAATGAGAACACAGGGAGGTTAAAGGGACAGAGAGTGAGATCACGGGGAAATTAAAGGGACAGAGAGTTGATCTCGGGGAGGTTAAAGGGACAGAGAGTGATATCACGGGGGTGTTAAAGGGACAGAGTGTGAGATCACGGGGAGATTAAACGGACAGAGAGGGAGATCACGGGGAGTTTAAAAGGACTGAGAGTGAGATCACGGGGAAATTAAAGGAACGAAGTGAGATCAAGGGGTGGTTAAAGGGACAGAGAATGAGATCAAGCGAAGGTTAAAGGGACAGAGAGTGAGATGCAGGGAAGGTTAAACGGACAGAGAGTGAGATCACGGGGAGGTTAAACGGACAGAGTGTGATCACGGGGAGATTAAAGGTACAGAGAGAGATTACGGGGAGGATAAATCGACAGAGAGTGAGATCACGGGAATGTTAAAGGGACAGAGAGTGAGATCACGGGGAGGTTAAACGGACAGAGTGTGAGAGCACGGGGAGGTTAAAGGGACAGAGAGTGAGATCACGGGGAGTTTAAAGGGACAGAGGGTGAGATCACAGGAATCTTAAAGGGACAGAGCGTGAGATCATGGCGAGGTTAAAGGGACAGAGATTGAGATCAGGGACAGTTATAGGGACATAGAGTCAGATCAGGGACAGTTAAAGGGACTGAGATTGAGATCATGGAATGTTAAAGGGAGCAAGATTGAGATCAGGGACAGTTAAAGGGACAAAGAGTGAGATCAGGGACAGTTATAGGGACAAAGATTGTGATCAGGGGGACAGTTAAAAGGACAATGAGTGATATCAGGGACAGTTAAAGGGACAGAGAGAGATCAGGGTCTATTAAAGGGACAGAGAGTGGGATCGGGGGACAGTTAAAGGGATAGAGAGTAAGATCGGGGGACAGTTAAAGGGGTAGAAAGTGAGATCACGGGAAGGTGAATGGGACATAGAGTGAGATCTCGGGGAGGTTAAAGGGACAGAGAATGAGATCACGGGGAGGATAAATGGACAGGGAGTGAGATCACGGGGATGTTAAAGCGACAGAGAGTGAGATAACGGGGAGGTTAAAGGGACAGAGAATGAGATCACGGGGAGGTTAAATGGACAGAGAATGAGATCACGGGGAGGTTAAAGGGACAAAGAATGAGATCACGGGGAGGTTAAATGGAGAGAGAGTGAGATCACGGGGAGGTTAAAGCGACAGAGAGTGAGATCACGGGGAGGTTAAAGGGACGGAGATTAAGTTCACGGGGAGGTTAAAGGGACAGATAGTGAGACCACGGGGAGGTTAAAGGGACAGAGAGTGAGATCACGGGGAGGTTAAAGGGACAGAGAGTGAGATCACGGGGAGGTTAAAAAGACAGAGAGTGAGACCACGGTGCAGTTAAAGGGACAGAGAGTGAGATCACGGGGAGGTTCAAGGGACAGAGACTGAGATCACGGGGAGGTTAAAGGGAAAGTGAGTGAGTTCACGGAGAGATTAAAGGGACAGAGAGTGAGATCACTGGGAGGTTAAAGGGACAGAGAGTGAAATCACGGGGAGGTTAAAGGGAAAGTGAGTGAGTTCACGGAGAGATTAAAGGGACAGAGTGTGAGATCACTGGGAGGTTAAAGGGACAGAGAGTGAGATCACGGGGAGGTTAAAGGGACAGAGAGTGAAATCACGGGGAGGTTAAAGGGACAGAGTGAAATGACGGGGAGGTTAAAGGGACAGAGAATGAGATCAGGGGGATGTTAAAGGGACAGAGAGTGAGATCACGGGGATATAAAAGGGACAGAGAGTGAGATCACGGGGAGGTTAAAGGGACAGAGAGTGAGATAACGGGGAGGTTAAAGGGACAGAGAGAAGGATCAGGGGGAAGTTAAAGGGACAGATGGTGAGATCACGGGGAGGTTAAAGGGTCATAGAGTGAGATCATGGGGAGGTAATAGGGACAGAGACTGTATTCACGGGGAGGTTAAAGGGACAGAGAGTGAGAACAGGGGGAGGTTAAAGGGAAAGCGAGTGAGTTCACGGGGAGGTTAAAGGGACAGAGAGTGAGAAAAGGGGGAGGTTAAAGGGAAAGCGAGTGAGTTCACGGGGAGGTTAATGGGACAGAGAGTGAAATCACGGGGAGGTTAAAGGGACAGAGATTGAGATCACTGGGAGGTTAAAGGATCAGAGAGTGAGATCACGGGTAGGTTAAAGGGACAGAGAGTGAGATCACGGGTAGGTTAAAGGGACAGAGAGTGAGATCACGGGGAGGTTAAAGGGACAGAGAGTGGGATAACGGGGAGGTTAAAGGGACAGAAAGTGAGAACACGGGGAGGTTAAAGGGACAGAGTGAGATCACGGGGAGCTTAAAGGGACAGAGAGTGAGATCACGGGGAGGTTAAAGGGACAGAGAGTGAGATCACGGGGAGGTTAAAGGGGCAGAGAGATAGACCACGGGGAGGTTAAAGGGACAGAGAGTGAGATCACGGGGAGGATAAAGGGACAGACAGTGAGATCACGGGGAGGTTAAAGGGACAGAGAGTGAGATCGCGGGGAGTTTAAGGGGACAGGGAGTGAGATCATGGGGAGGTTAAAGGGACAATGGGTGAGTTCTCGGGTAGGTTAAAGAGACAGAGAGTGAGATCACGGGGACGTTAAAGGGACAGAGAGTTAGATCACGGAGAGGTTAAAGGGACAGAGAGTTAGATCACGGAGAGGTTAAATGGACAAAGATTGAGATCACGGGGAGGTTATTGGATCAGAGAGTGAGATCACGGGTAGGTTAAAGGGACAGAGAGTGAGATCACGGGGTGGTTAAAGGGACAGAGAAAGTTTACTGGGTGGTTAAAGCGACAGAGAGAGTTCACTGGGAGGTTAAAGGGACAGAGAGTCAGATCACGAGGTGGTTAAAGGGAAAGAGAATGAGAACACAGGGAGGTTAAAGGGACAGAGAGTGAGATCACGGGGAAATTAAAGGGACAGAGAGTTGATCTCGGGGAGGTTAAAGGGACAGAGAGTGATATCACGGGGGTGTTAAAGGGACAGAGTGTGAGATCACGGGGAGATTAAACGGACAGAGAGGGAGATCACGGGGAGTTTAAAAGGACTGAGAGTGAGATCACGGGGAAATTAAAGGAACGAAGTGAGATCAAGGGGTGGTTAAAGGGACAGAGAATGAGATCAAGCGAAGGTTAAAGGGACAGAGAGTGAGATGCAGGGAAGGTTAAACGGACAGAGAGTGAGATCACGGGGAGGTTAAACGGACAGAGTGTGATCACGGGGAGATTAAAGGTACAGAGAGAGATTACGGGGAGGATAAATCGACAGAGAGTGAGATCACGGGAATGTTAAAGGGACAGAGAGTGAGATCACGGGGAGGTTAAACGGACAGAGTGTGAGAGCACGGGGAGGTTAAAGGGACAGAGAGTGAGATCACGGGGAGTTTAAAGGGACAGAGGGTGAGATCACAGGAATCTTAAAGGGACAGAGCGTGAGATCATGGCGAGGTTAAAGGGACAGAGATTGAGATCAGGGACAGTTATAGGGACATAGAGTCAGATCAGGGACAGTTAAAGGGACTGAGATTGAGATCATGGAATGTTAAAGGGAGCAAGATTGAGATCAGGGACAGTTAAAGGGACAAAGAGTGAGATCAGGGACAGTTATAGGGACAAAGATTGTGATCAGGGGGACAGTTAAAAGGACAATGAGTGATATCAGGGACAGTTAAAGGGACAGAGAGAGATCAGGGTCTATTAAAGGGACAGAGAGTGGGATCGGGGGACAGTTAAAGGGATAGAGAGTAAGATCGGGGGACAGTTAAAGGGGTAGAAAGTGAGATCACGGGAAGGTGAATGGGACATAGAGTGAGATCTCGGGGAGGTTAAAGGGACAGAGAATGAGATCACGGGGAGGATAAATGGACAGGGAGTGAGATCACGGGGATGTTAAAGCGACAGAGAGTGAGATAACGGGGAGGTTAAAGGGACAGAGAATGAGATCACGGGGAGGTTAAATGGACAGAGAATGAGATCACGGGGAGGTTAAAGGGACAAAGAATGAGATCACGGGGAGGTTAAATGGAGAGAGAGTGAGATCACGGGGAGGTTAAAGCGACAGAGAGTGAGATCACGGGGAGGTTAAAGGGACGGAGATTAAGTTCACGGGGAGGTTAAAGGGACAGATAGTGAGACCACGGGGAGGTTAAAGGGACAGAGAGTGAGATCACGGGGAGGTTAAAGGGACAGAGAGTGAGATCACGGGGAGGTTAAAAAGACAGAGAGTGAGACCACGGTGCAGTTAAAGGGACAGAGAGTGAGATCACGGGGAGGTTCAAGGGACAGAGACTGAGATCACGGGGAGGTTAAAGGGAAAGTGAGTGAGTTCACGGAGAGATTAAAGGGACAGAGAGTGAGATCACTGGGAGGTTAAAGGGACAGAGAGTGAAATCACGGGGAGGTTAAAGGGAAAGTGAGTGAGTTCACGGAGAGATTAAAGGGACAGAGTGTGAGATCACTGGGAGGTTAAAGGGACAGAGAGTGAGATCACGGGGAGGTTAAAGGGACAGAGAGTGAAATCACGGGGAGGTTAAAGGGACAGAGTGAAATGACGGGGAGGTTAAAGGGACAGAGAATGAGATCAGGGGGATGTTAAAGGGACAGAGAGTGAGATCACGGGGATATAAAAGGGACAGAGAGTGAGATCACGGGGAGGTTAAAGGGACAGAGAGTGAGATAACGGGGAGGTTAAAGGGACAGAGAGAAGGATCAGGGGGAAGTTAAAGGGACAGATGGTGAGATCACGGGGAGGTTAAAGGGTCATAGAGTGAGATCATGGGGAGGTAATAGGGACAGAGACTGTATTCACGGGGAGGTTAAAGGGACAGAGAGTGAGAACAGGGGGAGGTTAAAGGGAAAGCGAGTGAGTTCACGGGGAGGTTAAAGGGACAGAGAGTGAGAAAAGGGGGAGGTTAAAGGGAAAGCGAGTGAGTTCACGGGGAGGTTAATGGGACAGAGAGTGAAATCACGGGGAGGTTAAAGGGACGGAGAGTGAAATCACGGGGAGGTTAAAGGGACAGAGAATGAAATCACGGGGAGGTTAAAGGGACAGAGAGAAGGATCACGGGGAGGTTAAAGGGAAAGAGAGTTAGATCACGGGGAGGTTAAAGGGACAGAGATTGAGATCACTGGGAGGTTAAAGGGACAGAGAGTGAGATCACGGGGAGGTTAAAGGGACAGAGAGTGAGATCACGGGGATGTTAAAGGGACAGAGAGATAGACCACGGGGAGGTTAAAGGGACAGAGAATGAGATCACGGGGAGGTTAAAGGGACAGAGAGTGAGATCACGGGGAGGTTAAAGGGACAGAGAGCTAGGTCACGGGGAGGTTAAAGGGACAGAGATTGAGATCACTGGGAGGTTAAAGGATCAGAGAGTGAGATCACGGGTAGGTTAAAGGGACAGAGAGTGAGATCACGGGGAGGTTAAAGGGACAGAGAGTGAGATAACGGGGAGGTTAAAGGGACAGAGAGTGGGATAACGGGGAGGTTAAAGGGACAGAAAGTGAGAACACGGGGAGGTTAAAGGGACAGAGTGAGATCACGGGGAGCTTAAAGGGACAGAGACTGAAATCACGGGGAGGTTAAAGGGACAGAGAGTGAGATCACGGGGAGGTTAAAGGGACAGAGAGATAGACCACGGGGAGGTTAAAGGGACAGAGAGTGAGATCACGGGGAGGTTAAAGGGACAGAGAGTGAGATCACGGGGAGGTTAAAGGGACAGAGAGTGAGATCGCGGGGAGTTTAAAGGGACAGGGAGTGAGATCACGGGGAGGTTAAAGGAAAAGAGAGAGAGATCACGGGTAGGTAAAAGGGACAGAGAGTGAGATCACGGGGAGGTTAAAGGGACAATGGGTGAGATCTCGGGTAGGTTAAAGGGACAGAGAGTCAAATCACGGGGAGGTTAAAGGGACAGAGAGTGAGATCACGGGGAGGTTAAAGGGACAGAGAGTGAGATCACGGGGAGGTTAAAGGGACAGAGAGTGAGATCACGGGGTGGTTAAAGGGACAGCAAGTGAGATCACGGGGAGGTTAAAGGGGCAGTGAGTGAGATCACGGGGAGGTTAAAGGAACAGAGAGAGAGATCACGGGGAGGTTAAAGGATCAGAGAGTGAGATCACGGGTAGGTTAAAGGGACAGAGAGTGAGATCACGGGGTGGTTAAAGGGACAGAGAAAGTTTACTGGATGGTTAAAGCGACAGAGAGAGTTCACTGGGAGGTTAAAGGGACAGAGAGTCAGATCACGAGGTGGTTAAAGGGAAAGAGAATGAGAACACAGGGAGGTTAAAGGGACAGAGAGTGAGATCACGGGGAAATTAAAGGGACAGAGAGTTGATCTCGGGGAGGTTAAAGGGACAGAGAGTGATATCACGGGGGGGTTAAAGGGACAGAGTGTGAGATCACGGGGAGATTACGGGGACAGAGAGTGAGATCACGGGAGGGTAAACAGGACAGAGAGTGAGATCACGGGGTGTTTAAAGTGACAGAGAGAGAGATCACGGTGAAGTTAACGGACAGAGAGGGAGACCACGGGGAGGTTAAAGGGCCGGAGAGTGAGATCAGGGAAGGATTAGGGGGACCCAGAGGAGTTCACGGGGAGGTTAAAGGGACCGAGAGTGAGATCACGGGGAAATTAAAGGGACAGAGAGTGAGATCCCGGGGAGTTTGAAGGGACTGAGAGTGAGAACACGGGGAAATTAAAGGGACGGAGTGAGATCACGGGGTGGTTAATGGGACAGAGAGTGAGATCACGCGAAGGTTAAAGGGACAGAGAGGGAGATCCAGGGAAGGTTAAACGGACAGAGAGTGAGATCACGGGGACATTAAAGGGATAGAGAGTGAGATCACGGGGAGTTTGATGGGTCATAGAGTGAGAACACGGGGAAATTAAAGGGACGGAGTGAGATCACGGGGTAGTTAAAGGGACAGAGAGTGAGATCACGGGGAGGTGAAAGGGACAGAGAGTGAGATCACGGAGAGGTTAAATGGACAGAGATTGAGATCACGGGGAGGTTAAAGGATCAGAGAGTGAGATCACGGGTAGGTTAAAAGGACAGAGAGTGAGATCACGGGGTGTTTAAAGGGTCAGAGAAAGTTTACTGGGTGGTTAAAGTGACAGAGAGAGTTCACTTGGATGTTAAAGGGACAGAGAGTCAGATCACGAGGTGGTTAAAGGGAAAGAGAATGAGAACACAGGGAGGTTAAAGGGACAGAGAGTGAGATCACGGGGAAATTAAAGGGACAGAGAGTTGATCTCGGGGAGGTTAAAGGGACAGAGATTGATATCACGGGGGGGTTAAAGGGACAGAGTGTGAGATCACGGGGAGATTACGGGGACAGAGAGTGAGATCACGGGAGGGTAAACAGGACAGAGAGTGAGATCACGGGGTGTTTAAAGTGACAGAGAGTGAGATCACGGTGAAGTTAAACGGACAGAGAGGGAGACCACGGGTAGGTTAAAGGGCCGGAGAGTGAGATCAGGGAAGGATTACGGGGACCCAGAGGAGTTCACGGGGAGGTTAAAGGGACCGAGAGTGAGATCACAGGGAAATTAAAGGGACAGAGAGTGAGATCCCGGGGAGTTTGAAGGGACTGAGAGTGAGAACACGGGGAAATTAAAGGGACGGAGTGAGATCACGGGGTGGTTAATGGGACAGAGAGTGAGATCACGCGAAGGTTAAAGGGACAGAGAGGGAGATCCAGGGAAGGTTAAACGGACAGAGAGTGAGATCACGGGGACATTAAAGGGAAAGAGAGTGAGATCACGGGGAGTTTGAAGGGTCATAGAGTGAGAACACGGGGAAATTAAAGGGACGGAGTGAGATCACGGGGTAGTTAAAGGGACAGAGAGTGAGATCACGGGGAGGTTAAAGCGACAAAGAGTGAGATAACGGGGAGGTTAAAGGGACAGAGAGTGAGATCACGGGGTATTAAAGGGACAGAGAGTGAGATCACGGGGAGGTTAAAGGGACAGAGTGAGATAACGGGGAGATTAAAGGGACAGAGAGTGAGATCACGGGGAGGTTAAAGGGACAGAGAGTGAGATCACGGGGGAGGTTAAAGGGCCAGAGAGAGAGATCACGGGGAGCTTAAAGGGACAGAGAGTGAGATCACGGGGAGGTTAAAAGGACAGAGTGAGATCACGGGGAGCTTAAAGGGACAGAGAGTGAGATCACGGGGAGGTTAAAGGGACAGAGAGTCAGATCACGGGGAGGTTAAAGGGACAGGGAGTGAGATCACGGGTGTTAAAAGTGACAGAGTGTGAGATCACGGGGTGGTTAAAGGGACAGAGAGTGAGATCAGGGATGTTACAGGGACAGAGAGTCAGAACACGGGGAGGTAAAAGATACAGAGAGTGAATACACGGGGAGGTTAAAGGGACAGTGTGAGATCACGGGGAGGTTTAAGGGACAGAGAGTGAGATCACGGGGACGTTAAAGGGACAGAGAGTGAGAACACGGTGAGGTTAAAGGGACAGAGAGTGAGATCAAGGGGAGGATAAAGGGACAGAGAGTGAGATCACGGGGAGGATAAAGGGACAGAGAGTGAGATCACGGGGAGGTTAAAGGGA